>NW_010302973.1:12319-184685 GCF_000700745.2 Antrostomus carolinensis | reverse complement strand
AAGTTTGTGGCCTGAACCCTATGGACTATAAACCCCTGCTCCTAGAGAATTAATATTATATTGGCCCAATACCCCTGTGGGTCAGTGTGTAGTTCTCTACACTAATATGGAGCATTGCTGATGTCTCCTACCTAGCCTTGAGATGGAACTCATATGCACAGTCTGGGAAGGATGGTCGTTCATTTGAGTAGCTGGTCAGGGAGTTGGGCTATTTGGCTTTTTTCTCTCTCTCATTACATTTCTGGGTTGCCTTGAGCAAGTTATTTACTGGTCCAGAACTCGTTTTTCTTTTCTCTAATGCCTAGATAATAACATGATTGAACCAACGTCCTTATTAGTACTCTTTACAAGTTTTGTTGTTGTCTCAGAAAGACTCTTCAATAGAGCTCATCCTCTTAAATGTTACTTTCTCATCACTGGGTACTACATAGTAAGTCAGACCTTTTCTTTGCTAGAAGCTGAAAGTGGCTTAATGTGTGAAAAAGTCAACCATTGCTTAGGTACCCAGTTACCAGTATAGACTGATGATGCACAATCAAAGACTGCTTGCTTTTTAGAAGGTAGGACTTTCACAGAAGACTCATATCTGCTGTTCAGAGTTAAAACACAACTATATATAATGACTATAATTCTGATACGCTTTTATAAGCCTTATTCATGTACTCATGATAAGGTTTGAGAACCCATGGTGTAAGAAGTGCTCTGCTAAAAGCAACAGATTTTTAACCAAGAAGAATACCATCAAGCCAAATGGTCTTTCACTTGGCATCCGTGTATTTTTGAGATATGTTATGTATTTCATCCCCACTTCTTTCTCCCCTGCCTCTTATTCTTGAAAGCAAACAACCTTCTTTTTTTGAAAAAATAGTTACAAATTGATGTTATGGTGACATGTGGCTTTGGCATACTGGATGAAGTTGGAGCTCAAGACACAGACAGACAAGTAGAGGGGAAAAAAGCAGTTGCAGTGATAACTGCAACTGATAAATGATAAATTTCACAATTGATAAATGATAAGTTTCATAATTCAGAGGTTAATGAGTTTTCTTTGCAATGTAATACTAAAAGAAAAAAGTAGTCCAAAAATGTGGAAGGTGACAGGAGACAGTGATGGATATCTCAATAAAGAGCATACCAGTTACACAGATAGACAACAAATAGCATAACTTCGTTCCTATTGCCAAGTTATCATAACTATACCAGTGCAGTTGTTGGTCTGTAATAGGCAGAGGCTTCTTCCCAGGGGAACGGTGTGACTCCAAGCAGTCACATACACAAAATGTCTAATTTGTGGGAATCAGGAGTGGTATTTGGACAGCTAACTTGAAGCATAGTGCTGAGGAGCCTAATTATGCTATACTCAGGTGAGTTTGATTGGTTCTGGAGATGAGATTGTTCATAATACCCAAGACCTAAAGGTGTCTTGTCATTGTATAGCAGTCTAGCACACCAGTGGTCCATGTTTAGGGACCACAAGGAAGCATCCAACATACAACAGAAAATAGCCCTTCTTTTTCCTATAGACATTGATTAACTGTCGATATTCCTTCCATCTGCTTCTGTGTGTGGTGGCTTTTCACAGCCTTCACAGGGATACTGTCAAGCTTAACTGGGAAACTTAATTCATTAAAGCACTTTCCATCATATGGAAGTGAGAGGAAGGGTGATGATTATTGACTGCCTGGGATTTCTTGCCAAGCAAAGACTTCTTACTGACCATGAAAAAATATATATATATATATTTATGTATGTCATGGTATGTATATTTGTATTTACAGATATGTTTATATATACCTATCAGTTTAACAGCAGTTACTACAATCAGCAAAAGTAAAAATCATCAGTAGCAGAAACAACTTTGGTAAATTGTCAAATATGGCCAGTGTCTTTTGTTTTCTTCCCTTGTATTTATTTGTCTGATAAAAAATTACTTAGTAGATTAAATATTTGGCAGGAGACCAAATGCTATATAGTAACAACTTAATCTATCTGTTCCCTATATGAATATCAATTGTGATGTAATCAATGTTATGTGTGTGAGGGGTTATTTATCTATTTTTGTGTTAACTTTCCAGCATTCTCCATTTCCAGTGAGAACAGCCAGGTTGTAATGATTGCCATTTCAGCAGCGGTAGCCATTATTCTCCTCACCGTTGTGGTGTACATCCTGATTGGGAGGTGAGTTTATTGTCTGGTTTGCACATTTCTTCCCACTTCCATTTCCTCGAGGGGCCTTGATGAGCTTGGCAAATTGGGTGTCATCGGGCAGTAGCGTGGCTGGTTTGCACCTTCCCCTTTGTCTGCTGCCCAGGAGCTCCGAATACGGCTTCGTGCTCAGTAATGAGCCTGCTAATGTTAGCAGCCCCAATCATGCAGCAGTTGTTAAAAAATGCTATAAACACATTCTTAGGCAATTGTAAAATTAAACTGTAGGGGTCAAAAATCAACAAATCCTCTCATTAGCCAATTTCCTCAAATTCCCTGAGAACATAACATGCCTCTATAGGGCACAGAGAATGTAAATATCATTAAACTTTCAAACAGGCATTTAATTGTGGAGGGAAAACATTTTATTCTGTTTCCACCTGTGGTTAACATATAAAATTCTTTATATTAATTTTTGTTTCTCTCTTGTAGATTCTGTGGATACAAGAAGTCTAAACATGGTACTGATGAGAAAAGACTACATTTTGGGAATGGCCACTGTAAGTTACTGAAGCCTTTTAATGTTTCCAGATCTGTTAAAGTCATCCCCTAGACACAACTGGTATTTTTCAATTTACAAAAAAAAAAAAAAGACATACCTCACTTAAACCAAGGTGAAATTGGGAAGAGAATTATCTCTTCTCTTGTGGGTAAGAAGATTTTCCCCAAACAATTATTCTTTGTTTCAGATTCTTTCATCTGTATTCAGGTTAGTAATGAGCAAAACATCGCTGTCTATGTTCAAACGATGCATATGGTTAGCAATATTCTGCTGTGCATTACTGAAATGCAGAGTGGAACTTCAACTTCCTCATTATCAGCTGTATAAAGTCTAAGAAATGACACTTTTTTCCCCCAAAGCAAAATATAAAATCAGTGAAACCTGTCTTAATGACTACTGGAGGGACTGAAAACTGCTTGCTTGACAAAGTTGACCCACTAATAATTTAGTTTATAATTATTCTAAGTGTAGGTTGAAAAGTGATTTGAAGTAGTTTCTTAAATTAAGAATAACTAATAAACAAGTGTCCTGTAAATTAATAAGATTTTTTAAATCCAGCTCTGTTTACAAATATGTTTTGTTCAAGCCCTAATTCCCCACTGGCAAGAATGAATATGTCTGTGCTTTCTTTGGGTCTCATCCTGGTCTCAGAGGAGAGCCTTTCTATTGACTTACATTGTCTTTGTGTCACAAAAATTATATCTAGTTAAGGATGTGAGATTTTGCTCATCCTGAGGAATCTGCGTTACTATTGAAACATGTTCAAAAGTCAAACCCAAAAAATATCTACTTCTGACATTTGCATACCTATTTTTAATAAAGCCGAATGGGACTTCATTCATGGCAACTCTGGGTCATTTGGCTGTGCCCTGTGAATGGAACAGCATGGAGCAAGAGCCCATCCAGGAGAAGCTCAGAGGGAAAAGAGTTTGATTTTCTGAGCCCATATATTTCTATTGCTTAGCATGTTGTAAGGTTAACGTACGTGGGTTTTTGCACACAACAGTGGTGCTGTACCATTTGCAAGAAAAGAGCTGTTGGTACCATAATCAGATGCCTCCCCACCAAATATAATTGAATTAACATTTTAATGAGGCATTTACCTGCAGTAGCTGGAAATTAGAACTGCTTCCTAGTCCCCATGACAATGGAGTAACTGTTCTCTGACTGTTCATATTATTATTATTATTTTAAGTCTGGACCCCTCCTTATCTCCAGAGAGCTGTGAGGATACAGATCTACAACACGTGTGCTCCTTTCCCTGCTCTGTCAGGGGATACACAAGCTGTAGCAGTGGATTTGCTTTGTGCAGCCCAACAACTGCTAACCAACTAGTCTAAAAAAAAAAATCTATACGGTTACATGTGGCCCATAGAATTAATGCTTCATCATCCAAATTTAATGAGGTTATAAAATAAAAGCAGCCAGTAAAAAAAGTGTCACAGACAAATAACAGGTCAGAGTTTGCTCTCCTTACTCCCACACAATGGAAAGTTGCAATCACTATTCTTAAACATGTCAGTGCTGTTAAATTCCTGTGGTTTAAATTGCTTTTAATTTGGCTGTAGGTATTTATGTACTGTTTTCTGAGTAGTGCCATGCTGATTCACTGTGTAGGAAGAACAGAGCGGAGCATGGACCTGGTATTTCCGTTAGAAATTCTTGAAAATGATTTATTGAGTTTACAGACATTTATCTGTTAGGATTTCTATGTATGTCCATGTGTGGCTGTTGAAACTTTATTCTACTAAATGACAATCTTTCTCAAAGAATAAGAAAATTGTTCCTATGAACTAAAAAAGGATAAAGTAACTTCCATGGCTGTCATAAACTTTCAGCATCTTAAATACAGCAGCTGTTTTATTTCAGTCAGTTTATTCTGAATTACTTTAAAAAAGGCTCCAGCCATGAACTATTCCCTGCAGCCTTATTACAAATCCTATAATATTACTTCAAAGCAGCAAAAATGTTTCACCTCCTCAGATCCTCTCCCTTTGCCTTCTATGGCTAGGCCCTTTTTATTTTTTTGCTACCCTTAGGGCAATTCATGCTGTTAAAATGAAAATGTAAATTATTATGTTTGCACAGAATGAGCTGTAAAGTAGTACAGCTTAACACATGTGCACGTGTTTATTATCTGTTTTTCATGACAGAACCCAGTTACTATACAGGCTGCCCTTAATTATTGGTGTGAAGGGATTATTCTCCTTGCAGTCACCATCACCTGATCTTGGGAACCTCTGGGGTCAGTGTTAAAAATCTGCAGCTAAAAACCCTACAGTGCAGAAGCTTTTTAATTGTTATTTTTATTGGGCTTATGAGGGAGCCTGTAATGTACATTCAGCATGGACGGAAAGGAGCATTTACAAGATTTTTTTAACCAACAGCAATATACAGCCAATTACTTTTTGTTTAACTTGCAAGTAATTCTGTAATCATCAGGCCCTTGAAGGAAACACAGTCGGCATTTAACGCGGCGCACACGCAGCCCTTGTGTTAAGAGCATGGCTCTTAGTTTGCATTGTTTTCGAGGCAATTAGCTTGGGAACTCAGTTTTATCATTTCTTTGTCAATTTGGAGGCCAATAAATCTCTATGAAATTGATTATTTATTTATTTTTTATGTACACTTGGGATTGTTTGACAAAACAATGGGGTGCTCTAACTAATGATCTAAAGGTATTTTTTTTTCCCCCCATCTGTGTAACCCCAGCAAAAAAGATTTAACTATTCTAGCAATCAACAAATAGATGCGGTATAATAAGACCAAGCTGGAAAGGATATGTGTGTAGGAGCAGTTAATATCAGTTACAAGACCAACTGGTACAGTTAGGAAAAGTTAAAATACATGTCCAGGAATGCGGGGTTTGTGTCAGAAGCAGAAAACTTTAAGCTGGATATAACAGTTATTTTACTTTTTGTTAACAAAACATCTTTGTGTTCTAAAATGAATATAGAAGCAGGCACACAAAGTACTGGCTACAAGCACAAGCAAGGGCTTGAGTTGGGGAAGGGGAATGAGGCTGTGCTTTGCCTTCAGCATCTTTGCTGGAGAGAAGGATTGGGAATGATATGTTCCCTTCACCCTCAGTCCTGCTTGGAGGAAGAGATGTGGAGAGCTTGGAACTGCCCTTAAAATCATTCAGTCATTTGAACTAGCGCTTGCCCTGGACAAACAGAACAGTCCTTGGCCAGGAAACTGTAGAGGGGGACAAAATAATAACGTGGATGTTAGGGTGACTGCACTAGAACCAGACTTCAGTAGTAACAACAACTGGCTGCCATCCTTGTATGTACTTAGCAGAGGGATTGAGGCAGAGGTGCATTTGTTCATATATCATTTTCTGTTCTTCTGCATCTTGTTGCAGAACTTAGAAAAAGCTTGAGTTCATGTGCTCTCCTTAATATATACTTAAGAACTTTTCAGGTTGACTATGGAATCACACATTTTGTTCCTTCCCTCTTTGTTGTTACCTTGAAAGGGACAATATAAGGCAACATCTAAACATAGCAAGCTGGGAGGGGTGGGTAACATTTTAATATTTGAAAAGCAGTTAAAAATGACAAATGCAGCTATATTTAAAATTGGTTTTCAGACTTCTGTGCAATTACTACATTAGTGTCTTTGATTTCACACTATATTAAGATTCCGGAAGACCCATCAAAAGCAGTTTGATTTGAAGAAGCAGTGTATCTTTTTCTTCTATTGATTTGATTTCTGTTGTCTCATGAGCTTTCTTTAGAAGTATTAATTAAGTCCAAGTAACATTTTCTCTCTGAATTTGTTTTTCCACAGTAAAACTCCCAGGCCTGAGAACTTACGTAGATCCACATACATACGAGGATCCAAATCAAGCTGTGCATGAATTTGCCAAGGAACTAGATGCTTCTAATATATCCATTGATAAAGTAGTTGGAGCAGGTAATGACCATCAGATATATTGAACTAAGTATAACTTTTTGCTCTATGTACTGTTGTACATCTTTGGGTTTGTAGTTATGATTGGAAAGAAAACATTCTAAAGTCTTCAAATTAGTAGGTCATATTTACAGCTGGCTTTGGTGCATATAAAAAGTTAAGGGCACACAGTTCTATTTTTTCCCCCCAAAGACAGCACGTAGCAAGACAGATTTTCATAGGACACCCATCAGCCCACACTTGGATGCAGCACTGTTCGGAGTGAAAAGAGAGTTCAGCCTCACTTCTGTATTTCACTTTAAAATCTGTCAGCACAGAAAATGGTATCAACTGTGAAGATGTTTTCTTTTTTTTTTTTTTTCTCTTAAAAGGACTGTTGACTGTTATGCCTCGAGTGAAACCACAAACTCATTTCATACCAGTCACCACGCATCCATCAGACTGCAGTGACCTTTGGTCGTTGCATTGAGTTTGGTCACTGCTTTGGATTTGAATTATCGATTTGGGAGGAGAGGGTTTTATGTCTGATAACTGATTGTCTGAGCCATACAGACGCCATAGATTGGTTGGTTTACAGAAAACAAACTGTTGAAATAAGCAGATTTTGTAGCAGAGGAGCAAGATTACAGAAAGTATCACCGCACTCAGTTGTTCATGATGCGATGCAGCATGTTGTTCCTGGTAGGGTGTGTGCTTACTCCTTGAAGTGAAGTGGCAGATTGTCTTGTCGAGTCAGAAGATCATGAAGTGTTAGTTTTCCTGCTAAATCCAAACATTTATGAGAAGTACTATTGATTTTTAATCCATTGAGAATTACTAGTTCTTTTATTTTTTTTTTTTACTTCTCTCTAAATTTACCATATGAATTAAAATAATGAGATATGAGAGAGACAAACTCCTAGTGCACAGCAAAAGATCTTAATTTTTTAAAAAAAAGTAGAACCAAGCTACTCTATTCAGTGCATCTCCTGAATCACCCAGTAAAAAGAAACAGTATTCATCCTCTCTTACTGCAGCTACTCACCTGCTTCTATGAAGTTAGGTTATTTTCTGCAAAGGTAGAATTTTTGTTCCTTGCTGGTTTTAATTTTGCCCCACAAGAGTGCACTGTTCTCCATCATCTTCAGTCAAGGCAGCAAAGCTCTGCTTACTGCACATAATAGAGAAATAATACGGGGATGGAGAAGGGAGTTACTGAAAAGCTCCGTCCAAGAGCAGTATGTTTCCTTACAAGACTTTCAGGAGCCTGCATTCCCAAATGTCAGCTTTCTGAACTTGGGCTGTGTGTGCTATATGAATCTAGAAAACAGATTAATGAGAATCAATCACAGAAATACCTTGATTGGAAAAGACCTTTAAGATCATCGAGTCCAGTCATTAACCTCACCCTGATAAGTCCTCTACTAAACCACGTCCTTAAGCAATGATATGTCATATTTTATAGTTCATTGTTCTGACCTGTTTTAAATCAGAACACACATGAGAGTGAGAGGTAAACTCATATTTACCAAATATGGCCTCTAAAAAGGGATTAAGAGTTTTCTGAGAGGCTTCAAAAAAAGGGCTATGTCCTAAAAGAGTCAAGTGGTTTAAAAATAAGTCCCTTTGCTCCACACCGCTTCAGTGGAAGTGACAGGAGGTTCATGCAGGTCCTCTACATTAAAACTTGGACTCCAGATATAATAAAGCCATTTGTTGGAGGCTATGCCTCAGATTCATGTAGCTTGAACTACATATGGCACTACAGTTAGCATTTCCTATTAGTTGCCAGAGATGCCACCAGGAAGAGCCAGGCAGGGAAGAACAGATGAAAATCAGGTTATAGAGTGCTGGGGCTTCCAAAACGCATTTGTAGCATCACTTTACACTGCTGTCACATTCAGCAAGTGGTAACTTTTCTACTTGGAGTGAGTGCCTCCAAAACTGCTTCTGCAGGAACGCTTCTTTCCTCCTTAAAAGCAGAAAGGCATTTCCTGTCTCTTACTTGAGTCAATGACTTATTTGAGTGAATGACGTGGTCTTTTCCTGCCCTTCTCCTTTACAAATGCAAGTGTGAATGAAATTATAAGACAGGGATATGAGAAGAAGGGATTCATTTAACTGCGTTGAAGTGTGACGTAAGTAATGAGACCTTCAAGTCAGGCAAGTAATCTTGATACTCTGTGGTACTTTTCCAAGTAGTTTTTCATAGCTTTAGTCAGAAGTCTCTGAAAACAGAGGGCGGCTTACATAGCTTTGAAAACATACCCAAATGCAATAAGGAAATACTCTTGTCCAAAAGAACCTCAAGAAAAACACGAGGGATTTTAGTGGGCAGCTAAGCATAAGAAAATTGAGGTCAGGAGCCGCTTTTTCAGATTTTTCTTTACATTAATGCTTTCTTTTAAAATGACTCACTTGTTTTTATGGATCCAGTTCAGCAAACCACTTAAGACATTTAAATCCAATTGGATAGCAAGAGAATACTACAGAAAGTACTTTCTTGATTTGGGATAGATTTAAGTATGTGCTTTGCTGAATGTGAAAGCAATCATTTGCTCTTCTTTCAAAGTTTAAACATACTTGTAGCATAACATCTTGTTGATCAAAGCATTTCTAAAATTTAGGGGCTGCCTGTCCATGAACTTATTGTGAAGGTTTGCGGCGTCTCAGTGAGGGCCTGTGGAATGTTGCTGAGGTTCATGAGGTTTATGAAACACTCAGCTTAGATGCCTCTCCAACTCCTGAGTTTGAGTTCCTCAAAGTAGGGGAAGTAGCTAATTTCACAGAGTCATCTTTTACTTGTCCCCTGGATCTAAAGGCACTGCAAATGCCATTCACTGATGCACTAAGTAGCCTATTTAAAAAGAAATTAAGAACTCCTGAAGAGGGGTCTTTATATCATGAACAGCCCTCCTATTAATATCTATTTGCTTTCCACATGTAAATAAACATATCAGTCTGCAGGGCAGGTTATACAATGTTTATATGTGTAGCATAATTAAAAATAAACACTTCAGAAAGACACTACATGAAAAGCCATCAACCTCATCTTTTAAAATCAGTGCCAAGTTTTCCACCTTCCAACTTAAATAAATACAAGTTCTTATTCTTCATAAGCAATATCTGATGAGATCCATTCAGTTTCGTAATGAGACAATATAATAATGATTTGGGGGAAAAAGATGTAGTGTAACTTCATGTCACAATGGGTGTGAACCAGATAGACTTATGTAGCATCCATAGATCCCTGTAAATGAAAGAACCAGAGGTAAACATAGTTGGGCTGCCCAGTGAGCTTTTTCCGATGAAAAAAAATAAACCCATTTTATATTCATGAACAACATTAAGCTCCATTGCTATGAAAGGTCCAACTTTTAGTCTTTTGTAACATCCACTGATCTTGAGGCACGTGTGGAATCCGATTAATCACCCAACTTCTAAGTTGAGCAGCCATGGCTAAATGGGACTGTGCTGATGGACATTAACCGTAACCTTTTCCTTCTCAAAAGTCAAACAAATATCAGATATATGATTCTGGCCAGAAATGAAGGATTGATTGCTGGACTGCTTGCTGAAATCGTAGCTATACTCTCAGTTGACAGTAACTGAACAATGGTTTTAAGAGATTAGCTTGTTATAGCTTTTTGGACCATTAAAACATAGAGAAAAGGGAACACAAAGTTGGACATCAAAAGATTTATTTTAAGCCTTTTTTTCCCTTTCTTCTGTTTTCAAGATGTGCTTTGGTTTTCCTTTTTGTGGTTCTCTGACAGTATTGAGCTGGGGTTAGCGTTTGAACTGAAGCAGTGTTTGTTCTTGGTAAAGTATACTAGTCATTTTGGCTTGCAGATGTTGAGTAATTTTAATTAAGGAGCCCGAATAGAGATTAACACCCATTAGTTACTAGTATTAGGTTTTAAAATCCATTTTCTGAGCTGCTGCCTGTCTTGGCAGCCTGAAATACAAATAATATTAGAAAAAACAGATTTAATGTAAGCTCTATTTTAGTAATATATATGTATATAAAGATACACCCTGGTTTTAATTTTTTTTTTGGTTATTACATTAACACTGTACATACAGGATGAAGCAACTCAGCAGCTGGTGATAATGTATGGTGACATTCACTTCTATGTTGTTGACTCAAATCTAGCCTGGGTTAACAACAGAGAAAGGTCATTGCCCTGTGACACTTGCTCAGGGGGTTTTTTGTTAAATTGTCTGTCTAACAGAGAAACCTTAGAAAATAAAGCTAAAAAGTGACCTCAAGAGGTCATTAAGCCCACACCTTTGCCCAAAACAGAACCTGTTAGGTACCATTCTTGACAGATGCTTATTCTTTACAATCTCCAAGATAAAAGACTTCATAGCCTCCCTAAAAAAATCTTTTGTACTGTCCAAGTGTCCTTATTGTTAGATATTTTTTTCCTGATTTAGCTGACCTGTATTGTAATTTGCAGCTATTCTTTGGTTTGACTCTTGTGTATAGAAAAAGGAGTTGATGTCCATCTTATTTATAACCATAATTTTGATAAGCCAAAACTATTGTCATGTCTCTCTCTTCTCATTCCTTGTTTTGTATCGATAACACCAATTCCTTGAGCTTTGAACATGAACACACAGCCCTGACTTTTAAGATTCTGGTCATTATTATTATTCTATTTATCATTCTTGAATTACAGTGCCACACATGGGACATGGACACTAATGCCAGCCATACTGGTGGCAAGTAGATGAAGGGATAATTTCAATTTGCAGATAAATGGGATGAATGTAACATCTAAAATATATCCCATGTGGTATCATGTCTGAAGTCAGTGGTGAAGAGCTATCAATCCATCACACATTTCTGAGCATTCAATCTATGAACAGCAACATGATTTAAACTTGCTTATTAAAAATATCTTATTTCTGTGGGTTTTGGACATTTTTACTTTTCACAGATGTTGCTTAATGTAAACAATCAGCTGCAGAGATAAAGAATCGTTGTGGGCAAATGAGCTCCAAGAGCCTTTACTCTAGAGGCATTGCATTTAGGTTATTACACGTTAAGTTGGGAAAAGCTCATATATAAGCCATATACTCACTCTTTCTGTGATGTTTTACTCACAATTAAAAACAAAATTCATAGATTGCATAAAAATGTTGCCAGCTAGGTTTAGTTATATAGGGTTTGTTTAAGTCAAACTTTCTATACAAGACCAGTTGATAAAATATGGCTATTTGTATTTAGATGTCATGTATTTTGACAAAGGAACCTGAATAGGCCTGTATTGTTGGTGTTAAAGCCCTCCAGCAACATCCTCTAGTTTCTTGAAAGAAAAAATAAAACCCACAAAACACCTTTCTTTTCTTCTCTGTTCAGTAAAATGTTTTCCTTGTCTTTAAATATAAGTAATTATGTAGGGCAATTCTTACCATGATATTTCTTGTATTCTTTATCCATTCCCTGTTTTTATTGTATTTTTCATTATTTCAATTATTTTGTCATTAAAACAAGGAGACAAAAAGTTGCTACTGAACTGGGATGTTGTATGTGCAGTTTATTATATCATATGAAATCTAAGATGGGGGGTTGAATAATTGGGAATCAAAAGTTAGTTGCTGCTCAAATGTTTTTTTAAGATACTGAAACTTCCTTACATGTTTTATGTAATCATTAGTTAAATACAGAAACTTTCAAGTGAGGTGTTCTCTTCCAGAAATTTGTCAACTTATTTAATACTTGCTCATTTGAATACTGAGATATTTTCCCCTGTGCACTCTTCTTGGATGTTACATAGCAAAGGTTAAACCACATTTTAGAAAACTAAATGTACAGTGATATCTGCTGTTTTCTATTTAGGGATCTCACACACTATACAGTGGGCATAATATTATGGTGGACTGTCAGGTCTCATATGTGCATGATTAGATCCGTCTGAATAATGATAGAACAAAGATAATCTGTGTGGATTTATTTTTTTTTTTTTTTGTTTGCAACTGTGTGGATAAATTCTTTTGTTATAAATTATCTTGCTACTTTAATTGAAATAAGTAAAATGCTTGGGAACTGTACTGTCACTGTTTGGTAGAAATGAAGAGTATAATGTTCACAGGGATGCATGACTTCTGATACTTCTGCATTAACTGGTTAGCCTTCCTACTATTGTCTCAAAGTGCATTAACTGAAACAAAAAGGGAATTTTCTGGTGACATTTATGCATTCCTCTGCTCTGCAGTCATGTGGATACGCAGTGTAAATAAGTGACATTGTCCAGTTTGACAGCTGGAGGACCCAAGCATGGAACTGTTGAGTAGTTGTCCAAAAGCCTCCTTTGGAGCTCTGCTCGGTGGCCCACCTTAAACATCACACTTAAGGGATGTTTACTGAACGCTAAGTCTTCTTTCATAAATCCCTGTGAAATAACTATGTTTCATCTTTTGTCATTTTTTCCACTTATTTTAGGAGAATTTGGAGAAGTGTGCAGTGGGCGCCTAAAGCTGCCTTCTAAAAAGGAAATTTCAGTGGCTATCAAAACCCTGAAAGTTGGCTACACAGAAAAACAGAGAAGGGACTTCCTGGGAGAAGCAAGCATCATGGGACAGTTTGACCATCCTAACATCATTCGATTAGAGGGAGTCGTCACTAAAAGTAAGCTATGACAGGACCACAGAATCACAGAATGTTGGGGATTGGAAGGGACCTCGAAAGATCATCTAGTCCAATCCCCCTGCCGGAGCAGGAACCTAAATGAGATCACACAGGAAGGCGTCCAGGCGGGTCTTGAATGTCTCCAGAGAAGGAGACTCCACAACCTCCCTGGGCAGCCTGTTCTAGTGCTCTGTCACCCTCACTGTAAAGAAGGTTTTTCTCAAGTTTAAGCAGAACCTCCTGTGTTCCAGCTCACACCCATTGCTCCTTGTCCTATCGTTGGGCATCACTGAGAAGAGCCTGGCTCCATCCTCATGACATTTGCCCTTAACATATTTGTAAACATTAATTAGGTCTCCCCTCAGTCTCCTTTTCTCCAGGCTAAAGAGCCCCAGCTCCCTCAGCCTTTCCTCATAAGGGAGATGCTCCACTCCCTTAATCATCTTGGTGGCTCTGTGCTGGACTCTCTCAAGGAGTTCCCTGTCCTTCTTGAACTGTGGGGCCCAGAACTGGACACAATATTCCACAATATTCCATCTGGTTTGCATCTGTTTTTGTATCACTGGAGGTCCCTTCCACCCTAAATTATTCTGTAATTCTCTGACCTTTCAAGGAGGAGCAAAAGCAAATCAAAAACTGAATCATCCATGTTTATGCTCTGCAAACCCTTCCAGAAATGTTTATGTTATAACCCTGTTAGTATGTACCAAATATACTTCAAAAGAGATAACAGTGGAAACACAAAGATTGGCTTTTGCAATTTATATTTTATTCCCTCAAAAGCAGGAAAAATTATCCACGTGCAAGCACGAGCTAAACCTGCAGTGGTGGGTCCAATTAATAATGGTGTTGGAGGCAAGACCTTCACTCTCTTGCTTCTCTCAGGCTGCCAAGAACTTATAAACAGTACACTGGGTTAATGAGATGGGGAAACATGGGAAATAAAAGTGATCTGCTTGAAAAAAATACAGAAAATATGGAGAAAAAGGAGAATTTCTGAAGAACAGTGCAGCTCAGTAATAAACTGAAAGTTTAATAAACTCCAGAACTACAAATTGCTAAAAGTGGCCAAGAGGCCCTTGCTGATAATCTGTTAGGAATCATGGAGTCTGATGTCCTAAGGTTTCCTAATTGCACTGAAGCAATATGTTTTGCTTTGAACTAAATCATTAGATTTTATCAGTAGCACAAATTAATAAACAGCCTACCTAGCTACAGCAACTGCTACTGGTATATTAATAAAGAAGTCCAAACTTTTCACTACATTATTTTCATGCAGGGAAAATACTCTGTGTGATATTCAGCATGTACCTGTATGAGGCATTTTAAAGATCTTGATGCTCTAGAATTTATACTTCTTAGTAAAAAATCGCAAAAAAAATCTTGGGGCTTTAAGCTGTCAGTAGTAAAATTTATTTTATTTCTTTGATAATATTTGGGTTTTTTTCTTATAGACATTTTCTAAATCTGCCTTTGTGAGGTTTTTTGAGTTTTTTAAAGCATGTTTTTGTCTGGTGTTGATTAAAAAAATCACCATTTTGAGACAAAAATATACATGAAAACTCCATCCATGCTGAGTACCTTCCTGGAAAAGAAGGACAACCTTCTCCAGCTCTACTTTTGATAAGATAACAGCAAGTTGGAATAGACATTCCTGAATGGTGGTGTTGGTCTGCCATCCATGCTGAGTACCTTCCTGGAAAAGAACAACCCTCTCCAGCTCTACTTTTGTTAAGATAACAGCAAATTGTAATAGACATTCCTGAATGGTGGTGTTAGTCTTGGAGCTCCTACCCAGCTTTCCCATGGCAGACATGGTCACTTCCTCAAAACCACTCGGATCCTGCCTGCTCTTCTCCTGATGAGCAGCTGGTGGGATTTGGTACTGGTGATGCTGCCTCGTATAGGCAAGTTCTGGCTCTCGTTGCTTGTGCTCCTCTACCTCGAGGTGGAAAGACAGAAATAGTTAGTAGTTAGAAAGGAGAGGCTGCATAATGTACCAAAACTGCCTTGTTCTGTGAGATGTTGTGGTGGTTTCAAAATCAGAGACTTTTTAAATTTCCATGGTAGCATAAGGTGATAAGTGTAATGATCCAAGTCATGCAGTAGTTATTAGGTGGGAGATCAATAAGATTTTATATGAGTTATTATTTAAAAAAAATAAAAAATCAGGAATACTCTGAGATTTTTTCAAGGGAGTAGAAAAAATCAGTAGGATATTTTCTAGTTCATCCTAGAGGACTCTGCTGGCAAAGCAGCTCCTTGCCTTTTCAGTGAAGTGCTTGGAATGTGCTGAGGACATTTCCAGTTTAACTGGGTGGAAGTATACCAGATACTGTGTTGTTGAGTAGACAGTTTTATTGGTTTTAAGGAATCTTGTTTTTAAAATTATGTGATTCAAGGTTTCACAAACACAGACAGGCATGAAGGAATTTCGTAGCTTACTGCAACAAATTACATTAAATAAAAAACCCACAAGAATGTGTCTAAAAATAACTATCGAGAGGTATGTAAAACCCTGTACTCCAGGAAGAGTCATGATTACAATAATAATGCTTTCTCTAGGTGTGATTCCTGAAAGTCTATTTTGCTGATTTAAATGACAAAGAAGTTATTCTTCAGCTTAGGTCTCGAAGTCCCATTAGGAAAGGACTGCCAGATCTGCCTGTATAAATCCAAGTTATCTCCTGCTTTTTAATGACACACACTTTGTACAGTCAGAATAACATTTGCAGTCCCAAAATTACTTGAAATGCCAGCATCAGTCTGTACACAGCTGAGCTAAAATCTATTTTGTTACATTTTGTATTTCCGTGGCACTTGAGAAAATAATTTAATTGCTGTGCATGCAGGAATTTGTGCATTGCTTTTCAACGTGCATTACTAATTCTGTCTGTATTCAGTGTAAGTGACTATTAGTAAGTTTGCTCCTCAGCTGTATTCACAGCAGACTGGTTTCTGTTTTGGAGGGCTGGGAGTGCCAGCTGCCTGTCACATTTAAGTATGAGAGAGCAAGCTTTGAATATTTCCAGCTGAAGTCAATAAAAGCCTCAGGGGTACAACATCCTCTCCAGATAGCTTGAATATAGGAGTTGAGAAAACTGCTCTGAAACTATTTGTTTCCCTTTTACTGGGTAAAATTATATGGGAGAAATGCAAGTAAAGATAATTTATTTTCTTAAAGATTCTGTAGAGTGATAGAAAGACAAGAAGGTTGTTATGTATATATTACAATATACTGTAATAACAAGTTAGCAAGTATTCACGTTTTTTAATGATAGCTATTAAATCACACTCAAAAGCATTAGTTTATTTACAGTCAGTGGAGTATTTGCTGGAACACTCTCAGTACAGGTAACACATGATGGATCAGGCAATATGACCTTTTCTTCATTAGCTGAATTATTTTTGACAGGTGGCCCTTACAAATGCTCTAGCTTTTCACACTAACCAGATCTTCTGCAGCAACTCCTAATACCTACAATTGTCATGATCTCTGTAACAGGACCGTTTGATATGAGAAGTTCTCGAGGTGGGGTGGCTGTGGTTTGCCAGTGGGACAACCCCCCAGCAGTATGAAGGAGATGTACCCACCAGATGAGTCTTTTGCTTCAGTGCAGAGCTGTTCTCCTGCTTCACCCTGATTTCTGTTCAGTGTTTTCCTGCTACGCCGATCTCCTGGGCGTGCTGTAGGCAGTAGGCTTAATAACCAGCGCACATGTTCTGCTTAGTTTACTAATAATTTACAGCAATTTGTAGCCTGTTAGTATAATAAATTTCAGCAACACTGTTGACACAAGTTGTTATCATGTATAAACGGCTGCGCTTTGATAAATGAATGCAGAATGTTCTTTTAAAAGCGCACCGCGTTGCTTCAGAGCATGTGCTTCTTATTACGGACACATTTCCAACTGAACGAGAGGGAAACCCTGCTCTTGGGGCTCTCTGAGTATGGGTGAGCAAGGCAGGAAGATCCTCTCCTAATAATTTGAAATATGTAGCTTCTTACTCTAATTTCAGTCTTCTGATGTGTCATAAAATTGACTGAGTTTATACAGAAACCAAACAACTGTCTCCTGGTTTCAAAGGACGTGGATTTATCTTAGAAAGTTTTGGATAGCCCCATCGGCACGCTGCCCTTTCCTTGAAAGACCCAGCAGCATTTTCTGTGTGTTACGAGAAATGCCTTTGGGTTAGTGTTACACACATGGTCTATGTTAGGTACTTTTCCTTGCACTGCACAGTTTCTTGCTAACAAGACTAAGCAAGCAACAGATTATTTTATATATATATATATATTCTAGATTGTGAGGTCTTTTATCTGTACCACGTTCTATATAATTCAAGATTAACGTTTTGGATAAAGAGTTTGTTCCTACTAGTTAATGAATGACAGAGTCCATTACCCGTTAGTGTGACTCCCACAGTATAACACATCATTTGCACAGCAGCAGAGATTTTAACCCATTAATCCATGCAAAGAGGACAAATTATTTTCTTATTATATTAAACTCATTATTTAAAATTAATATTCCTCTTCTAAGAATTTCTATTTGGTAAAAGTTATATTTTCTGAAAAACACACAAAAAATCATTTACTTCACTTTTTTAAAGGCTTTCTTGGTTTTGATTATACTGGGTACCTCTTTCAAGCTTCGTCTTGTTCAGTTTTAAAAGCTAAAATATGACCATGCCTGCTATACAATATGCAGGCCTTTGTCATGCTTTCATGGTCAGATGCCTTCCTATATTATATGTGAAATAATAATTCATCTCCTTAAATAACTTCATGCTCTTACCCACCTTTCTCTCTGCCACAAAGAGAAAATAAACAAAGCTTTAGAAAATATTATGAAATAATAAAATCCATATGATGGTAAAATATTAGCAAGGCGATGACCTTTGTCTGGAAACTTCACCGTAATCACATTAATTTTTGCATTCATTTCTCTCCAACATGTCAGAGTTGCGTATAAAATCTTGGTTATGTTACAAAGTACGAGGGTAGAAAGAATGGTTTCAAAAAGTGATCTGGATCGGCATGGACAAGTTTTGAAAGACGTTAGAGGCTTTTCAAGGATGCAGGGCTGTTTCTTTAGAGCACGCCGCTGTCCTGTGGACGCAGCATGTTCAGTCCCCAGCCATGCTGTGCTTGGCAGGAGAATTCCATCCTGTTGTCAGTGGTCCCACCACAGAGGGAGGCAGGACTGCTTGGAAAGAGGGCTAACCCCCAACAGTGGAAGGTGGCCGTGTTACAGCTCTGCTTTACTTTCCAATACCCTGTATTTCTTTTATTCTGTACTTTCCATTCCATCTCTATTCCCACTCCAACGTTTTCCTTGGCTTATGCTAGGAAAATACCGAAGCTCTGTTGTAAATACCCTCCCAAGGGAGAGGATTTTTGCTATTGACTCCATGTATGCTATTTATTCTCTCCCCTCTTTCTGTGAGGGTGGTGAGACACTGGCCCAGGTTGGCCAGAGAAGCTGTGGCTGCTCCTCCCTGGAAGTGTTGAAGACCAGGCTGGATGAGGCTTTGAGCAACCTGGTCTAGTGGAAGGTGTCCCTGCTCATGGCAGGGAGGTTGGATCTAAATGATCTTTAAGGTCCCTTCCCACGCAAACCATTCCATGAATCTACTTTATTGTGTAAATTCAACAGTTATATGAAGGATTATATTCGGTGGTGATGGATAAGACACTGTATACTGAAGATGCAGGATGCTTCACTTTGTTTTCTTGAGACTTGGCACTTGCGATGCTAAAAGTTGTATCAGTTTATGCTGAAATGGCTGTATTTCTGTTGATGTCGGTGAAATCACAATTATGTTGTAGACAGAGCTGGTTTTGCCCTTGCATCTTTTGCTTTCTTTCTACATGTAAAACTGTCCTTGGGATTTGGAAGATTTGGGCACGTTTCTGAAATGCCTGTCTTTACTGATCATTATGTATTCATTTTAAATGCCTGACCCCTGTGATATATTTGCAGGTAAACCAGTTATGATTGTTACTGAATATATGGAAAATGGTTCCTTGGACAGCTTCCTACGGGTAAGTGCAATAGAGAACTACATGGTACAGGATTGGCTCTTGCTCTGAATTTGTTACGAATTTGCTGCTACTGTACTCTGATTCATCATCAGCTCTTGTTGCTTAATATTTCATTAATATTTCATTATTTCCATCTGGTTTTGTGTGCATTGTGATGTGCTCAGAAAGCTAGGTAGAGATCTGCTAGTCCATGTTGACTGCTTGCAGTGTTACTCCAAAATGAAGAACGCTTGTTTTATTAGTATGTCATATCAATAAAAAAACAAACAGAACAAAACAACATTCTAGCACACAAAAATGGAAATTGTTTCTCTGAGGGCTGAATTACTACTGTAATGCAGTTATGCTTATTGATTGGCAGCCTCTATGTCTTACTAAGTCATTTCCAAAGCGAACGGATTTGTCAAAATTTTATCAGTGAACCAATAATACTGAGCCAAGAGACGTTTCCCTAAATGTGAAAAGTTTAGGGAATAACCCCATATCTGGGGATGTTTGAAATGTTTTGTTAGACAACTTTATTGGCCTGTTTTCTTTCCCCAACCTTAGACACACTAATGCTGTTGTTGATTTATCGTTGTTTTCTGACAAAGTTGGTAACGAGCCTAAACAAATTCAAATGCTCTCTGTGTCACCAAGATTTACTTGTGGCAAAACAAGAAGTGTAGCAGAAATGAAATCCCATCTGAGGGGAAACACTAGTTTAATTTTAATTTGTTAGGGCAAACTCAGCTGTGGCTGGGAGACTGCTTTGGTTCTGCCATGGTTGAATGACATTATCCCCCAAATTCATAACACTGAACTAGACGTTTAACCCCAAAAGGGGATATATTGTCAACCTTAGTTTCAGTATGTACTATATATGTTATGATGTCCACTGGAGCATGTAAAATACATATAAATAACGTGTCAGTATATCTGAATGAAATATATTTGTACTGAACTGTATATATTTTGTTTAGGCTAAAAATCCTTGAAGAGAGCTCTGAGGAAAGGAGAATAATTTCTGACTGCACAAAACAGTTGTTCAGCTTGTTCGTTCATTTAAGTGTGGTTTTTTGGTGTTTATTTTTTATTATTACTGTTGTATGGAATCACAGATAAGAACCTTGTGACTCAGTAATATCATAGGCAACCCAGGCCCTATAACCCTTCTTATAAATGCTTTTTAAAACTGTTTTCTTTGCTTTCCCCGCTGCCATTGAAAGGCTATCTCAGCATCTCGTTACTTTCATGGTTAGAAACCTTCTGATTTCTAGCTAATTCTTTTCCAGGGTCTATATAGATACTTGTGTTGGCTCAAGTTAAAGAAGATTTTATAACAGGAAACTTCTAAGAGTCTTTTATAATAATGAATTTCTTCATGAAAGGGTGTTCTGAGAGGCTCTTTAAGCATCTGTTGTGCCATATATTTGTCTAATGTGTACAGTGCTAATATCACCCCTAAGTATATTAATCAAAAATAAAATGAATGCAATCAGTCTTGCAGACTGGTTTGTGTGAGCTCACTCCACATGGCAGAGCCAACTCCCATGTATTTAACACAATTCTGGAAGAAGCAGCAGGAAGAGCTGGAGAGCTGCCCATGATACATTTACAGCACTGGGGTATTTGAGAACTGCACTAGGACATCCAGTTGTCCTTTGGTCTGTGTATCTATATCTCAATATCAAAGCTAGATGTTAATGAACAGCATTAGTAAGAGCTGGGAGATTTAAAACACGTGTCTAGAAGTAGACAGTTAGAAATCTATGCAACTATTGGTTTCTAGGTTAAGTCACAGTGTGTTTAAGTGTTTTTTTCTGTTCCTGAGGTTGAGGAAAGTTTTGAGGAGTGAGTTTAAATTTAATGGAATTTGAAAACCATTGAATCAGATCAGTGTTTGCTTTTGTTAGAAAAAAATGCTTGTGTAATAGAAAATGTTCATTAGTCCATTGGATAAGGCTAGGATTTTCACTAACAATTCCTATGGCCTTTCAGAGAAGTTGGATGTCTGTTTCCCTAATGTCCTGACACTCCAGTCTCCGGAGCACACACAACTTAGATTTATGTGCCACTTGTACACAGGTCCCATCTGGGAAATTGAAATTCTAATGACAGCAAGAATGGGAAAATTTAATTTTTGTCTGAATTGAAAATCTATCCCCTTCCCTCAGCTGATTGGTAGATTATCATCCACAGATCAAAGTAGTTCCACATGTGGCAAATCATGACCCCTGACTCACAAGCTCTTCACTTGAGGAGCTTCTATGGTCTTTATCAAAAATTCTGTGCAAGGAGGAACATGAACAATCTCTGAAATGACATTTCAAATGTTTTCCAGAAACATGATGCCCAGTTCACAGTCATCCAGCTAGTAGGCATGCTTCGAGGGATCGCATCGGGCATGAAATATTTGTCAGATATGGGTTATGTCCATCGAGATCTAGCTGCTCGTAATATCCTCATCAATAGTAACCTGGTATGCAAAGTCTCAGATTTTGGTCTCTCTCGTGTACTGGAAGATGACCCAGAAGCTGCTTACACCACAAGGGTGAGTTTCAGTGTTTGTTTATCCTTTTAAAATTCTTGTTGGTTGTGACAAAGTTAGACTGAAATCTGAGTGAGTCGCTGAGGCTTATACTGTGTTGCAGATGCCATCCAGTCTTGCATGCCCAGAAATGTTCAATAAACCATAAACTCATCACAAAACTCATCACAGCTATTTTTTAATTCATGTCTTAGAGAAGATGGAAGGCAAAAAATATGCTTTCTGCTGGTAGTTTGTTTTTTTCTTAATGTATGTAAAATTCATGGCTTGGTTTCTTTCTACTGGGTGTGTAAAGGAGTGGATACCACAATTAAGGCCTGAGATGGTTTGGCACACAGTAGTGTAAGACTTCATGTGTGCTTTGGGTGGGTTTTGTTACACTGCTCATTTAGCTCCCAATCAGTAAAAAAAAAAAAATCCTACCTAGCAATAACATTTATTTTTTCTTTACCTTTTTGTGTTTTCTAATATGATGGGTTATATATCTGATTGGATCCTACTGAAATCACTGTTCTGCAGAGGTGTATCAGTTACACCTGCTGTTGTTCCCCTAACTGAGTAAAAATTTCAGTAAAACAAAACAAGAAATCTTGCTTAACGATGTAATAAACCTTCAGGGCTTTCTCCTTATTATATCACATACACAAAGCGATGCTTGTCTTTTAGAGATGCAGTGATATCAAGGAGGAGGCAGCTTAGCTCTGACTGTTCTGTCCTGAGATAGAGAAGCTTTTATCAGACAGGGGACTGCCCATAGTGTAGGCTGCTGCTTGTTTCTTTTCTGGATTTCATCCTGCTTGAAAAGCTACCTGGAAGCTATGCTGTTGGCTTCGAGCCTTAGAAAAGCCACAGTGTCTTCTAAATACAGCTTTGCTGCACCTCTTGTTCTCACTTGAATAACACTTCTGTTTTATTGTGGAAACCTTGAAGGCACACATTTAGCTTTGTGTATGTAGATATTACACGAGAATGTCTGGTTGTTCGCTTTAATCTTATTGCAAGTGGATTTTATTAACTTTAGAAAAAGTGGCATTAATCTCTCCTATCTTAGTCGAGTGTAACTTGCAGTGATGCCTATAATCATCTCCTCTTCGCTGTACAAACCAGATTAGAGTAGAATGTATCAGCAAAATCTTAATGTGAGTTTTCTAGGGCTTCCTTCATTCCTGATCACTGACAGGAGTAATCAATTATAGTGGTAGTTTGCATGCAACTTCCTTCATGCTTGAAATAAAGTAACGTGACAAATGAGTAAAGAAATCCTAGCTGCTTTCTTACACGTTATAGATACGTTATATACACATACATTTATAGATACATATTTATCAATCATACCTTCATAACTTAGCAGGCATAAAGACACTATTCTGTACTTGACCTTTCAGTGCTTTCTTTGACCTCTGATAAGCTTTAGCATGTTGTTAGAAATATGCAATATATACCACTTTAGGAAACTGTCTGCAGAGATCTCTCACGGTGAATCCAAAGAGACATTAGTAGGAGAAAGCAGTTTTTTGTGCTCAATATAGGTGCAGCATGCAAAAGTATATATTAATATACTGCAAGAATTCCTTAAGAGAAGATGGTCTGTAGTTCAGCCAGAGGTTTATTTTCTTGTCAGATATGCTTGTCTGCCCTCTTTGTAAAATCTCCTGTGAAAGTAATGGGTGTTAGTGTCTCTGAGGTGAACAGGTTTAGATATGGTATTTATCTAGTCTCACATTTAACCTCCCTCCCCCAGGATGTATGCTTGCAAGCTAAGGCCGTTACTGTGTGTCCTACCACTACTGCTGTCCTGGTTTTGCTCAGATAGAGTTAATTTTCTTCTTAGTTGCTAGAATAGCTGTGTTTTAGGTTCAGTGTAGGATTTGTTATGAGAAGAATGTTGATAAGGTACTAATGTTTTAGTTGCTGCTGGAGCTCAAGACCATGATGTTTGGCTGGTTCACAGCTGCATTAGGACTGGGAGGGAGAAGTGCAGTGAATAGCAAAACCCAAACTGGCATTTGGATGTGCCAATGAAATATTCCATATCATATCACATTCAGTATATTAACTACGGCTGACCAGCAGACGGGGGAATTTGTTTGGGGGTCGCTCAGGCTCTCACTTTTCCAGGGTTTGGGTTTGGGGACTGTCTGTGCTCCAGGATCACTGGCTGGGACAGGCTGGGCATTGGTCAGCAGGTGGTGAGTAATTGCACTGTGCATCACTCAGTGGTATATTCTGTTATTACTGTTGTTATCTTTATCATTTTATTTTAATTAGTAAATAGTTTTTATCTTAACCTCTGAGTCTCTTTGCCCTTTTTTTCCAATTCTCGCCCCTACTCCCTGAAGTGGGTGAGTCTCCTTGCCCTTTTCTTTCTAATTCTGTCCCCTACTCCCTGGAGTGGGAGGACGGTGAGAGAGCAGGCTGTGTTTGGCTGCAAGCAAAAAGGATGAATCCACCCAACCCATAGGCAGGTGATCGATCTCCCCTTTGAAGCAGCTGCTTACAGGCATGGAGATCGCTGTCCTGCTCACTTGCATCCCTCCAGTCTTTTATTTTCTAAGCAGTTTTTCCAAACTTACTCTTCTTACTGGTCTCCTTCAAATTCTTTTCAACTTAACTACATTTTCCTTAAATGTGATGCCCAAAACCGAATACTAATCCCCAACACCAAGCATAGCATGTTTATCTCGTGTTTCTTACACATGCCTTTTCTGTTAATATCTCCAGGGATGAGAGGTCTCTGTGTCTCTTTCCACCCCCAACACATCTTTGCCAAATGGTTGGCTCATGTTCTTCTGCTCAGACACATACCTTTGCCAGGCTTTGAAATTCAATTCTCTTATTCCAAAATTCATCTAGGCATGCAGACTAATCTATAATTTAGTTATGGCATTTTGTGTACTCACGTAGAGAGCTGAAGAAACCTTTGAGTCCTAGTTAACTTAAATGAAAAAGTTGTATAGGGAGGAAAAAGTAGCTCCCCATCAAACTGCATAGTATACAACTTCATAAGGGAAGCACACTGCCCTGGAAATGAAGTGAACATCAGTGACTTATATCCATAGGTGAACTGGGACAAACCAGAGTGCACAGAGTTTCCAGCCAGTGTTACACGTGAATTTCCTATGGCCAAGAGCAGCGTTGATTTTTTTTCTTCTTCTTCTGACACCTATTTTCTAAGCCTACCTGCCTATTTACGTTTAGATAGTGAAACCAGATGGAAAGAAACTATTTTGTCAAGAGTAGTCATCTGTGTTCAGTAACATCCATCTGGAATTTATGGTGTAGATGCAAACTGTGGCAGGAAGATGCTCAGATAATTAAAACCTTCAAATACAAACTAGGACAAATCTAATTTTCTTCAAAAGTTGTTGCTGAATGTATCTCTGCCATGTTTTGACTCTGAGCAAAGGCTATTTGGTGTTCATCTTTTTGCTCAAATTTCTTTTGATGTGAAGTGAATCTTGTATACTTATCCAGGTATCGTGTCCCTGGGGTATATTTAATCCCCAATTTAAAAAATGGGGACCATGAGTGTGAAACTAAGGTCCACTCCACTGGCAGAAAGCTGGGCAGATTTATCTCCCTGCTGCTTAGTCACGTCACAAAGCACAGGGCCATTTCCTAGGCTGTTCCTAGGGCATTTTGGAGACAAAAGACAGTGACGCTTTTTAAAATAACGGCATCATCCTAAACGGTTTCATACCTTTACAACTAAAGGATGACAACTACTTAGGAAGATCATTGAAAAGATTAAAAAAAAAAAATAATTAAAAATCCAAACATTCAAACAGTAAAGATTGCCTGTTATATTAATGGGTAGAGACTCCTGCCTTCCCTCCACCTCTTCCCGCTTCCGTTTAGTATCAACGGCATGTTAGTGGAAATTTATAGAGTTAACTGCAAAGATATGTTTTATCTATTCAGCCTTCTCTTCTACCCTTATTTTCCACCTGTAAATGTCAAAGCCTGAGAACTATTCCATTGCTTTAATTCATAACTGCAATTCAGGATTGCTCTACCCCTAAGAAGCCCAGTCAGCCCTTCAAGCTTTCAATACACACCACTGACTGGGTGAAATTTTATGTTGTTCTGCTTTCAAAAGCTGTATCTGAAGCATTGCATAAAGGATATGAACATGTGTCCTTTTATATATCAATAATGTATGTATCCCTTTATATATCAACACATAATCTATGATATTCATGCTATTGTACAAGAGCTCTGAAGGACAATGCAAAGATCACAGGTGCATATGTGAAATACAGAGAATCAGGAGCTGTAAGAAAACTTTGCTACCTGACAGGGTCATTTTTTTTTTACCTCCTGAATTATTGTTACTGACTCGATACCACAAAAGGCCCTCGGCAGCCTGTGGTCTGCCTGCTTACAGAAGCAGAAGCCAGCATGTGAATCAGGCTGAGTGACTGTTTGGATTTTTTTTTTACTGAGCCTTTGTGCCGGAGGGGACGTACTGTAATTATCTATATTCTCTGTACCTATTCCCTTTTAATTGAAAGGCCAAGATGGTATTAAAATTGTCATTGTTAATTTGATCTTTTAGATTCTTATTATTTTTAGATGTCTCTATGACAAGTGGGTGGACTAATGACACAGGATGAAGTGGAAGTAAATTTAAGCCATCACACATGTAGAGGGACTGTAATTATGTCTCTCAAAGGCACAATATTTGTGTAATCAGTAGATGAACTTTAACTATTTAAGCGCATAGTTGGATACATCACTGATTTTCGTGGCATTTCAATGTAAAACGCTGTCCAGTTATTATATTTTCGTGGATAACTTCTCATTAAATCTGCATCAGTTCAAAAAATGTTATGTTTTGATGGCAAGTACTCTGGTAGCCTGTGCCCCCAGGTAATGGTGCCAGAGCAGGGAGGGCATGGCAAGCTGCTGCTCCAAAAGGCACACAGGTCCTTTCTGTTACACACACATTATTGCAACTGGTGCTTGACAGAAATTTGTTGTGATTTGTTCCCTATACATGCAAAACCATGGTAATACAGTCTGAGTGTACTGAAGGATGTGGTAAAAAAGGAAACAAAACCCCACAAATGCTCTTGCCTGATAAGCATGAGGGAAAGAAACAGTGTTCTATTATCCTTTACCACTCAAGGAGATAATTTCAAGATAAACTATTCATTAGTAAGGGATGAACAAGTAGCATCAGGTAATTTTCAGGTACTTAAGAGGGTATGTCAGGCTCATCTCACTCACCTGAAACCATCTTGTTCTGTTACCAGTAAGATATCTCCTGAACTAGCCTAAGTCCTCATGTAATGAATTAATGTCAGGATCTTACTTTCAGGTTTTACTGCAAAGTTCTTCTAATAATTCTGTTAGAATCCATTTTTCTTGTATTCTCCTCTCCCCAGGCCTGTGGCTTAGGTGCCTGTGGCAGTCACCCTGTAGCAGATTATAAATCAGAATATTGGAATGGGTTATGAAGGCCTGGAAACAGCTGCCTTGTGCTGGAGTGCCAGACGTGCTAGAAATAAATTGAAGTCTTCACTGACTTTAGATGACTTACACTGAACGGCCAGATGCTGTAGGAATCACAGCTCCATCTAAAGCAGATAAAACTTATGGTTACTGCTGGCTCACTAATTTCAAACCCCAAGAGTGGTTCTCTGGCCTAGACTGCTTGAGATTTTGAGCTGCAATAACAAACTCCTACAATTTCTAATACTTATGCTTTCTTTCTACTCAAATTCGGGCAGCTTTGGCTTCATGGTGAGCATAGCCTTAAAGGGAAACCATTACAAAAATATATAAAACTTGTGTTTATCTTCAGAAAATAATCAGTAAATATATTACTACTACCTAGTCATGCATGCACATGTAGATTTTTTCTTTATAAGGCAATATCAAATAGATTTGGGCAAACCTTTTTCCTAAGCATATCTACAATGATTTTTCATTTAGTAAGTTTGTCTGACAGGTTCAGTCCCAATAGTACTAATTCTGAAGAGTAGGAGCCCAGTAATACCAGCCAATAATATTAGAGTTTCAGATTTTCCAGTGGAGGATAAGCAACAGAGATAGCAGATAAAGAAAATTAAATTGCCTGAAAGCCTAATGGACATACAATGCATAATAAATAAATAATAATAATAAAACAGGTAGGATTTCTTAGCACTTTATTCATAGCAGTTTACAGAGCAGATATCACTATACTCATTTTAAATATTGGTACACTGGGGAAAGGAGGTGAACAACAAGCTGAGTGAAAAAACAAGTATGGGAGCTTAGTTTTCCCGGGTCCAACTTTATGGTCTAGGAGAAAGTGTTTGGTTTAATTTTTGGGAAGGTAAATTCTTTAAGATATCTTTGATCCTGGCAAAAGATATTGCAAAGAATATCCTGATTTCTGGTAAAGCAGAAAATTGAAGAGATGATAGGTGTTCAAATGAGATGTGTGTATCTTGAAAATAGTGGAGAGAACTGAAAAGGGATTTTTTCTAATGCTGAAATTCTATTTTGAAATTAAAAACCCTTGATCAATTTAAAATACAGCAAGGCTTATAATTTTAAGAGCTAACGGCAATAGAAAACCATGCATTTAGTTTGATATGACTCTTCAGATTTTCTGCATATATTGATATTTGGACATCTGCTAAAATGGGAATGTTGCATAATCCTTTGGGAGGAATGGTTTTTGTGTTAAAATGCTTATTTGTCTAAAAAAATATTTACCAGAACATTTTTTTTTGCTGTTCTTGCTCTTAAATTATTCAGAAACTGAGTCAGCAAAGTCCCCTTTTAAATACAAAGATAAGATTGACATTTTTATGGCAAACTGGGGACCAGAATAGCAAAATTATAGTTTTATACTCTATTCAGTGGCAGTTGATTTCTTTTTTAGGTACATTTTAATACTCTCATTTTATTCTTGTTTATAGTAATGCTACGTGTATTTGGAGGCTTGTACAGAGTTACAGCAAAATGTATTTCCTTGTAATGGAATCTAGGGTTGATGTACCTTAATTTTTCACTAAAACAAACAAATCCAGAAGAAGTTTAATTGAGTTTGTAATCTTCCTTACCCTGCAATAAAACAGTCCCAAATGTTAGAGGACTAATTAATGTCATTTTGTGTAAATGTGTTTCTCCAATTGTATAAATGACTTTTTCCATAAGATTATAAAGGTAAAAACCTTTTATCAAATATGGTATTTACTGCCCTTGCCTAGAGTGCTCATGTTTTAGCCATGAGCACATTTTCCCCTACGATACCAGGCAACTATTTCTCTAGGGTTCAGCAAGAAGGGTTCCATTTTTATATCTTAACATGAAGTTTAAAAAGTGAGCCTGGAGGCACTCACTGAAATTCAGATTTATTTTTTTTTTTAGATAATATATTCTGAAAACTCCAAAATGTTTCTATGAAACATGTTTCATAGAAACTTCTATGTTTCACAGAACCAACCATTATGCTGATGCAAGAAAAACACCATAACTACTCCCTGCCTCGAGGGCTTCCTTATGTGTCATGTCATAGGTATATGTTCTGCTGTCCCTCTGTTCAAGATGCAGCTGAAGCAATTGCTGGAGAAGGAGGCCCAGCCTGGCTATGTTTCCAGGAACCCACTGATGACACCCAGCTCTGCATCTCAGCTTCTTTCAAACCAGTTGGCACAGTCCCTTTCCCAGCAGCACTGATGCCTCCGGGGACAAGGGCAGTGATCAGCAGGAGTGAGAGGAGGCTTGGGGCTTGTTTGGGGTGGCAGTGCTACCCTTAGAAGCAGCAAGGGTCAACAGTTTCCTCTTCTACGTCTCCACCTAGCCAGGGATTTGAAACATTTAGTCTTGAACCAAACACCAGTGTTGGTCTGGCTTGGTCCCAGCTGGAGAGGCTCTCCCATGGGAGCACTGGCAGAGGGGGATGGAGCTAAGAAGCCCCCACCAGCCATGGGGCATGGTGGTGGCCCCTCACGCTTGGGCTCCAGCAGCCCCACAAGCTGCACATTCCTTTGCAGATGTGGTCCATGGACTTGGGTTTGATCTGTAAAAGAAGTCTTCTGCAGTTTACATCTCAGGTAACATGGAGACAGTTTTGTCCTGGCAGTTGAGATGGTCTGGGGTGGGTGAGCAGCCCATGGGCAAGTCTGTGCCGAGAGGGCTGGTGTCATCGGCGTGCAGCCCAGGCTTCCCCCCACTAGCTCCTCTCTGCGGGCAGCACCTGGGCACTTTGGCCTTGCAGCCGCACTGTAAGTCCACTCAGTTTTGCAGGAGAATTCTGAGCCTGTGAGACGAGCGGGAGGTGTTTGATTTGGAAGCTCTTTCAGTTCGTGGTGGTGGGTTTTAGTTTGTGTAAATTTAGCATGTGGCTTTCCCCAGACATTGACGTTCTTTATTAGAAATCAAAGTTCACTCTACTAGTATGTGTAGAAAAAAGGTTGAAAAAGTGGGATGGATTTCTTTATCATCCCCACATCTAAAAGCGTTAAGTGGATTTGTTGTTAAAACACTAGGACACAGGAGAGCTTTCCTCATTTCTTGGCTGTGCCTTGGACTCAGAGGAACCCTGGATGTTTGTAAAGTGGGTATATTACTGCTTCTCAGTAGTGTATGAGAAAAACAAAATCATTTTTATGTTCTCAGTACTGCTATGGAGCAGCTCTGGGAATTGTGAATGAACTTAAAATGAATAGAAAAATATAACATACTTTTTGTGATTAAAGGACACCATCTTATAGACTTCCAGGTTTGAAAGAGACACACATCAGGCTCTCCGGTCTGGCTTCTGTGATGAAACAGTGGTTTCAAATACTGCTATTTATTTTCTGTATCCTATTTGTTGGTCCACAAGTAATGTGGAAATTCAATGTTTACCTAATTTTAAGCATTTACTTAATTTTAAGGGTTGTGTGTGAAGTGTAAGTTTGCCTTTTGGTTAAGGTAAGGAATCTGCTAAATGGGATGAGATCCATAAAAACTGTATGCCAAAATAGATTCCCTCTCTGAACTTTGCCAAGCCTCTGAGACATATATAGTGACATTTTGGAGGTCTAAATTGTAACCTGAGTAAATTCTACCTGTGTGGCTTATATTTAGTCTTAATTTGTGCAATATTAGCCATGAAAGTGCAGCTGCTTAGGCTCCAGTGTATTTAGGTTGTATTTAGGTTTCTAATTGACACTAATGTCCACAGTTCTATTGTTAACCAAGCTAGTTAATCTAAAGCTGGTGAATGTATGGCTACCCTCAGTGCGGGTACTCTTTATGGAGGTAGAGGCAAAGCATTAATATCTTTACATTTTATTTCTTGCTGCTTAGTCAGTGGAAATAAGAGCACTCCCTTCCCATACGGAGTATTGTGAGGACAGCTGTATGGTCAGACTGTAGTAACTCAAATAGCTAGTCTAGTGTGAAATCTTTAGAATATATCCCTGTACATGTTGTGCATCCCTAGAACTGGAAATTACTTCAAACTATCACAATTTTCTCTATTAAAATATTTTCACTCCAGAATTACCTTAAGGAACAAGTTTTGCACCGTTGTCTTTTAGGACTTACTTTTCTCATGTGTGACTCACAAATCAGTCTTAAAAACCTCTGTCAAAGCTGGAACTATTGGAAATTGTCCCTTTCCTCTAATTCTCATGTTGCAGAAAGTCAGCCTGAGGCTGCTTGTGTGAATTTCACTAGTTTGACCTATGGCACGAAATGATGGCCATAATCATGAGATGATGATGAGAGATGTTCTCCTAACTGCAATATTAATTGTAATGGTAACTTCAATTCGTTTCAAGTTTACATCATTTAATGATGGCTTGCTTCTCTTGTGACTGTAAAAAAATGTTTAAGACCACTTCCCCAGATGACATTTTTGCACTCTCCTCTCTGCACAGATGACCCCATCCAAATCTGTCTTCTTGTAACTGTCTCCTGATGACTTTGGAATGGGAAAATTTGTGCATGTGGTCACAGTCGTTGCCTTGTGCAATTGGAGGCTTGGTGTTAGTGAAACAGAGCAACATCGTGGCTCCTCATTTTCCATGCATGTCCTAGAAAACATGGAGTGAAACCACAGAGGTTCCACACTGACAGGGAATTCACCTGAAATGCCTTACAAATATACAAATCCAACCTCGTACTAGATTTTTTTTATCCTTAATGCTGTAGGACTGTCTTTCCAGTTTCCAAACATTTTATAACTAAAAATCAACCATACTTAACATTATCTGTGCATCTTATGCTACACATAAATATATATTTGCATATATGTACATGCATACAGGATATATACTATACTATATAGCTTCAGTAGATTTTGCACCGTGATGTATTTTACTCTCTTATAGTGTACAAGGTGCTTTCATGACAAATGGCAATAGTATTTATGCTGGTTTTTACACCAATATATCAGAGATTTCTTTAAAATAATCAATCATGCAAAATTATATTCATTGTATTACAGTTAAATGGACTGTTTTATTTTCTTTTGCTCTTAGGGGGGCAAGATTCCTATCCGATGGACGTCACCAGAAGCCATTGCATATCGGAAGTTCACATCAGCCAGTGATGCGTGGAGCTATGGGATTGTTCTTTGGGAGGTGATGTCTTATGGAGAGAGACCATACTGGGAGATGTCTAACCAGGATGTGAGTATATTGTTATCTGAGTTATGTTCTCAAATAAAGGATCAAGCTGTGAAAGGAAGCGAAGCATAATGAAACCAGGTGGCTCGGAGTTTTTTGACGTTGACGTTGAGAAAGAGGTAAAAATGAAAATCTCTGAATCTCTCTGGTCAGGTATAAGTTCTAATGGCTGGTTTTAACAAAAAACCAACATCTCTTTTAGCAGGGTATTTTGGACCTCTGAAGGAACATATTAGGTAATTGTATCATGCTGGTGGTTTTCTGTGGGATGATTCAAACAATTCCACAGCAGTGAGGTCATTGCCTTTTACATTCCTCAGCTTATTGTTAGAAAACTCTCCTAAATTTCTCTTGATCCCCTTTGGTTTCACTTGTATAGTATTCTGTAGAAGTTTTCTGTAAATGTCAAATACGCTGAATAAATTGCTCTTGGAGCTTGTGAAAAAGAGAAGCAAAGCATTTGTACTAAGAGTTTAATGAAACCAAAATAGCTCTGGAAGTAATCAACAGATAAAATAGAGAATGAGAGTGATCTATATAGAAGACTTCCAATAGAGGCTTCTTTGCAACATTAGTGAACTATCCAAGCCTGCAATCCAAATGATTAATAGATCTCTCATGGTATTTTTGTAAGAAGCATAACATTTCCCCAAATAAGATTATTATTATATCTATTTGGGGTTCTTTTTTCTGTTTTCTTATTACTCTTAGATTTATTCTATGGGAGTTACTCATGAACCAAATTTTCTGAAATACTGTCACTAACACAAATAGATTTTCTAAGGAGTTGGTATATATTGTTACTAGTACTAAATTTTAAAAGTCAGTAACATGGTTGTAGTCAGACAATTTCTATCCTAATTTATGTTAAACAAGGAAAAGAGAAGAAAACTTCCTTTCAAATGAGCACCTCTGGAATACAAGTCTCTGCAGCAAACTGTGTATTTCTTTTAATTAGTCCTAAACGACTTTTCTGTCCTTGCTGGAGAGTAATTAATTGTGTAGCTGATACACTAGTGGAATGCTGTTAATAATAGTTGTTCACATTAAAATGAGGAATAGAAGGATTAACCTATTTCTGTGCCTCTGCTTCGTGTCTATGTAAACCATGGGCTGTTTTCCTATCCCTGTTCTACTTCAGAGTAGTTTTTCCTGCTTTTGTGTTTTCCTATCCCTGTTTTGACTCAGAACTTAGTTTTTCCTGCTTTTGAATTAACTGATCCAGAGAGAAATGGAAAAGTTAACAGAATATGGCATTATCATTTTCTACTTAAATACATTGGGTTTTGTATTCATTGCGCAATAGATACTGTAGGACTGATCAAGAGCTGCTGTACTCTAGTGAATAGATTGTATCAAAAAGCTTCATAACTGTCAATTCTAGGCTATCTTTTTTTGTTTGTTTGTTTTGGTCAGTCTAGACAAATGATAGACAAGCTAGACAAATTTTGTCAATCTAGACAAATGATAAAAGAATTGGGCCTGTGCTGCCTAGTAGGAAGTATACACTTATCCTTGTGGTAAGTTTTGAAAATATTTTCTGTCCCTGGGAGATCAATTACAACCAAATTTCTTTACAAGACCTTCTGTCTGTCAGTTCAGGATCGCCCCTGAGAGGTGGGTTGGTTTTCTGCTGGATGCAGTGTCCACTGGAGAGGGTGGAAAGCATGTGGTGCCAAGGGTGATCAGACAAGAGATATTCAAGACCTTTTGAAGTCTGGTATGGTTAAGTAAGCACTTTACTAGCTGGAGCTTTTGTTTATGGTTTTAGTTCAATCAAGTGTAAGTTTTGGAGATCCTTTTTAGACTCTCACCTTCCTCAAAGTCACATACTGTATCTTAACTCCCCTACAGCCCTTTCTGTGTGCCTAATTTACTGCCTGGTTTACTTTGCAGATAAACCAGAGGCATTGCACGACAAGACAATTAGTGAATAAACACATTTGTTTAAACACAGAATGTCCATGTGGTTAATGCGGTTCACAGAACTGATAAAAACATGATTTAAGTGCCCTTAAGTTTTCAAAAACTTTTATCTTTGTGCAGGTGATTAAGGCTGTTGATGAAGGGTACCGCTTGCCACCTCCTATGGACTGCCCAGCTGCCTTGTATCAGCTGATGCTGGACTGTTGGCAGAAAGACAGAAACAACAGACCCAAGTTTGAGCAGATTGTCAGCATCCTGGATAAACTGATCCGTAATCCCAGCAGTCTGAAAATAATCACCAATGCGGCGGCAAGGTGACATACTACATCTTACATTTCCTAGAAATAAGTGTCTTTGATTTCTTCATCTTCCACAATTAGGATTTGTTTGCTTTGTTCACCCACTTCTTCAACTTTTAACCATATCTGTTTGTGATCTTAAAGGCTAGAGAAAGCTTCCTGACTGTCCCTTTGGGAGAAGGATTTAATGTTGTTATTATTTTTTTATTATTATTGCTGTTATTTTTATTAATGATTTGCTATTATTTATTCAAATTGTGAAAAGCTGTTATGCTAGAGTTACCAAACTCATTGTAAGACTGAGCAGAGGTTTGGAAGAAAAACACAGATGGCAGATTTGGCCATCATGTCATCTTCCTTTTCCTTCTGACCTTAGGTGGTGTTTTAAGTGCTTAGTGTTTCATAGGTTACAGCTAGCCATGTGCCTAAGTATCTTTCTGAATTCGAGTCCAAACACACATCCTCCACTCTTACACCCTGCTCTGACAAGTCACCTTAACTTTAATCATATAAGTAATCTTTTTGCTTTCAGTAGGACTCACAAACTTAAAAATGCACTTAGGTTCCCTGTTAGATCAATGCCTTAACTAGGAATTCATTTCCAACCTAGGCAATATTCCTAATTGCATATAAAAAACATTCATTTATAATCCTGGTTATTCAACACACTCTAGAACATCACGATGATGAGATAAGGATTATCTCATTGAGAGAGAGTAACTGAAGAGTGTGTCAACGCCTAAGGACATAATGAGGATGTGGTGAAATAATAGATTTGGTTAAGTAGGGTTTAAGTGAATTGGTTTATGTAATGCACAAAACGTTGTACTCTTACTGAAGTGATCTGAAAAGATGTGAAATGAGTTTTAGGGTGAATGCTAGCGCAAAATCCTCTGTCTTCAAAGCAGAAGAGAGAAATGGGAGAAATGCACTCTGCTGCTTCAGACCCAAGTCTTGGAGGGTATTTCAGTGGGCAAGAGACCATAGTCTGACATGAGGCAAGCTTCAAAAAGTAATACAGCAAAACAGTCCTCTCAGACCTTTACTTCTAATGCAGCACGCTTCTTGACGTGGCAATTGAATGGGAAGGCACGGAAGGGAAACGGAGCAAAGGCGGTGGGAAGAACCACGTTGGTACAGCAACCTGCCGTGTGGGTGACGTGGACCTTCCCTCCTTTTTTCTGGCCCCTGGCATTGTGTTGCACCCTGAGCTGGAGGTTGGCCATCCCAATTACCTCCTCCTGCCTCTCCAGAGATGTGACAAAGCAGAAATGAGAGGAGGAAGGCAGCCACATGAATGGGCTTTGCTTTCAAATATATATGAGAAGACTGCTTGCACAGTAATTATGTTTCAATAATTTAATTGCTGGGCATTTAAAACATTGTAAACCAACATGCTTACCAAACAAATTATTGCTGTTACATGCCAGGTAACGGAAAACAAACAAAAAAACCCCACAAAATTGTTGGTAAAAACCCCAGACTATTTAAACACTTATCTTCTCAGTCAAGCACATTTCTTCTAAACACCTTACACCCCTGTTTGGCGAATGATTGCTGCAAATAATTATTTTGTAGGGCTATACTGTAACAATCTGCTGAACAGGTGAGTTGGGAATCACAACTAACATGTTTTGGTTTGGGGATTTGATTGCAGAAGCCAGTGCTGCATGTTTTGCATTGCAAATAGAAGAAAAGTGTTCCCTTTGTTTACTGTCCTTCCAGTTAGGGAGTTGAACCACAGCAGAGCTGGAAACAATATTGACTCATCATTTCCAGTTTACCTGGTTGTAGCCAGTAAAAACTGATATCCTCTAACAGAGACCAAATTCAGTCTGAGTACTGCCTGGACCTGCTGGGTTCTGCACAGGAACACCACAGTGCAGTAGTGCTCTCACCCGTCTCTCTCTTGGATATGAATATCTCAGTAAGGCTGTACATCCATACCATGATGTTGTGTTCTCTGCTCATGGCACAGCATGGGGAAGGTAGGGAGAAGGCTGCTAACATGGCAGGGGAATTCTCACAGCTGCTTTAGGTGAGCTCTCAGTAAAATGCTCCTTTTGGCAGGGTGCTACTTTGGCTTTGATGTGGAGCACATTCCTGAGAAGGGGTATGTCAAAGGTGATTTTTATTCCCTCCTTCCCAATTACCTTTGTGCTGCTACATCCTTGCATCTCTTGCATTCCCAAGCAGTGCAGCGTCTCTCCCTCTCTGCACCTCCTCGCTCCCTGGTTGCAGATGGGGGGACTGTGAGGACACTGGCATGGGTGAGCCCAAGCCCTTCCCCTCGGTTAAGGCATTTGTTGCAGTTCAGGTAATGTGTGATCTGTGATCTCTCCATCTCACTCTCCCCTGTTGGTGTCCGCAGACCAACCGAGGCTGTCCTTCAACTTGAGTATCATAGAATGTTGTGAATGAGAAGGGACCCACAAGGATCATCGAGTCCAACTCCTGTCCCTGCACAGGACAAGCCCAACATTCAGACCATGTCTCTGAGGGCACATGTTGGCCAAATGCTTCTGGCATCTTGTCAGGCTTGGTGCCATGAGCACCTCCCTGGGGAGCCTGTTCCAGTGCTCCACCACCCTCTGCCTCAAGAACCTTTTCCTCATGACCAACCTCACCCTCCCCTGGCACATCTTCCTGCCATTTCATCTGCTCCTGGCATTGGTGGCAGCCAGCTCCACATCAGCTCTGTGTCCTGCAGAGGCACTGCTGAAAGGTGACATGGCTTCTTCTGCTGCAAGAGCTGGTAGTGCTCCTGGCTGAGGGTTGAGTGCTGGAGATACATTGAGCATCACTTTCTGACAGACTGACAAGGAAAAATAAGAAGCCAGGCTTAAAATTTGGGTCTTGTTGTAGCCTTATATGCAGAAATATGTAACTGATACAAAAGGGCAGTGAAACAGGGCAGCTTCTCAAAAAGGAGACCTGTGGTCGGATCCCTGCCGGGGTCCTTGGACTGTCGGCATTGCTGTGGAGGGACAGCAGTCTGCGTCCCAGCCCTGAGGCCTTGGGGGTTCCATCGGCTCAAATGGCTGCTCTCAGGTGTTACTGGTGTTATTTGAGGCTGTAGCGCTCCCACAGTGCCTCTCCCATAACCGTAATAAGCAATTAATCTAAATTAGAGAGATCCCAGCTCTCTTTTCCCCATCTCTGTTGCGCTACTGGAAGAATGCTGAAGCTTTATGCCCACCATATGCTCGTAGGTGTTCAGAATGTACTTGGTCAGGAAAAAATGTTTAACCTGATGATGTCTGTTGCAGATGCAAAGCCTGTCTCTTCTTACAGATTTTAGAGCTGATGTTTGTTTAAAATAGTCACGGGGCTGTTGTATCCTATTTAAAAGCACGTTGCTGGAGGTGCATAGGATATCCCTGTCCTCTGGTACGTTACCGTTAACTGACTTCAACTGAAGGATGTGCTTGAGTGTACGTCTGATTCCAGGCCATGGCCCAGGTATGTTTTATACTAATACCTCATAGGAATACAGGAGAGGAGTCAAAGCCTTCATTTCTGTGTTTCCTTTTCAGTTTTCTATCCCATCTGGCCACTCCATGGCATCTAATATTTTCTCGATACCCCAGGGGATGTTTTTATCCTTATTGATCGTCTCTTTGCAGACTTTTCTGTGTGCTTGTGAACCCTACGTCAACAAATGCTTTTTGGTAGCCTCAGCACAGCAAACATTTCATTATACCTGTCCTGGTGTTTTTTGTGCTTCATCTCTAAATCATGTGGAAATTCCTTTCCCGTTCCTTGTAAAGTAGAGCGTATGACTGATTTCTTTCTTACCTGTCAAAATTCACTTTTTAATCAGGTGGCCACCTTGAGCTCTTGCTAACAAGACCTGCACTGGTTATGGACACCGGGGTGTTTGTGTCCTTTAGGCTGCCTGGAGTTATCAAGCTCTGTAAAAGGCTGTAGGAACAGCACTCAGTACACAAACAGTTGTACAAGTCATGCAGTTTTCTAAACCACAACCTCATTATATTTTTATTTGATTTATGTCTTGCTGTTCTTTCCTGTTTTCTGAGCATGATGTTCATTTTTATAAGAGTCCTTAGGTTGTTTGGATATCTTTGGGGTGGAAGTGAGTTCATAGTTCTTCCAGTTTTGATCAGGTTCATTATTTTTCTCCTTGAGCTTATTATTTTTCAGTCCACTGTGTATTACTTCACATTTGTGAACATTTCATGCGGATACAAAGCAGATGGAAAGTTTTCTAAACTTGAGCAGGAGAGACAGAATCACTTCACCCACCTGCTAACCAGTTGGTGAGGCTGTGGTCTGAAAAGGGCTTATTAGTTGTTGTTTCATTTGTGGGAGGAAGAAATGGAACCCAGGAGTCATGCAGCTGGAAATGCTTTGTATACACTACAAATCTTAAATGGACCTGTAACACTTCATTTTCTTTATCTGTTTCTTTTTTTTCCCCCCACGTATTTAGATTTCTGATTTTTTTTTCTTGTTTATAGTTCTGATTCTGATCTTTTATAGATATGCTGGCTCTCTAGAGTTACAATGTAGATTATAATTTCATGTATATGAATCCTACTCTTACACAGCCATTTGAAAAAAATATATTTAAAACATAGTGTATAATTAGAAATACATTTAAAGCATTTCTGTGTCCCAAAGTGCATTAAGCTGTTGGAGGATAGTGTGACCTTGAGGTATAATGGTTCTGATACAGGAACCCAGGCAACCCAAGTGTTGTGGCAGCTTTCCTATAGTTGCTGTGTATGTTCACATCTGTTATTTAGGTGTGACTAAAGTCACTTAGTCTTCATGAGCCTGCTATAAACCAAGACTAGACAAGTTAATCCACAGCTCTGCTGAGAAAAAGTATTTTAAAAAAAAAAATTATTTTTTTTTTCTAATTCCAACATGTGTTTTTTAGAAATGGTGAATTTCTGCCACATCTCTGATTGATTTCAAAATTGGGAAGGAATCCACACAGAAAAATAAACTATTTCTGTATTTGCTTTTGTTTCTATATAACTTTTTGGTAAAGTGAAAGTCAGTGTCAACTATTGCTGCTGTTGTTTCTTTATATCGCAAGCGTATATTTAGGAGAGGAGGAAAGAATTACATTGCAAACAAAGGGAGAAAACCACTTGAGAATTCAGGGTATTTCTTTATTAAGTGATCTGTAACAATTTTTTTGTGTTTCTAATTGTATTAGTAGCTACAGCTAAGTGCAAGAATTGCAAGAATTTGTCTCATATATCAAATGCAGAAAACAAACAGCTGATAATCTTCCTTGTAAAAAAAATAATTATTTTATGAGTTGCTCAGAGTTAACAGACGACAGTTTTGTTAGTTTCTTTGTGTCTTCACAGAAAATGCTACTTAATCTGCATTGCAAATTGAGAAGAAGATCTCAGAGGAAGGGGATTGTAATGAGACATTTATTGTTCATCTTTATTCTCAGTTCATATCTAGCCCAAGCATCTAATATGGAAAGTCATTATCACATCTTACTGCTTATGGGGAGTTCTGTAACAAAAATCTGGTGAATTTTGTCCGCTTATTAATAAGATGCCGGTAGTGTGGTTAGAAACATATTTGTGCAACAGTTTTAAGTTTGGAAATGCAGCTATCAAATATTTTGCATAATCATTCGGTCCTCATTTGGTTTTGGAAAATGTCAAAACATCCTCCATTTCAAAGGCAACTGTCTTATTGGGACTTTTGAAATTATTGTTTTGTTTAGCTAACTTTTCTGTCTCTCTGAAAATTTAAATTACCTTCCTCACTGGAGGATTAATTAGCAAGTTTGCCCCAAATCTTTGAAGATGAAGGTGTTACTTACAGGCTACCAGCACTTGTAAATAGGATTCAGCATCTGTTTCTTCTGGCATGGAGCTACCTTTAGTATGAAATACATGGAAAAGGGTGAGCTTGCTCAGCAAAGGCAGTAAATTACCTTAAAGCCATTGGATTTTGTAAACAGAGGCAGGACGTAAGGCTGGTGTTCTTGCACTTTATAGACTCCTCTGCTCTTCAAGCACTGCTTGTAGCATCAGCAAGCCAAACTGCTTTCCAGTCAGTCCTTGGGTTTAAGATACGTTCAGAGGATTAAAAAGCAGAATTTGTGTTCTCACACATAAAGGCTTCTGAAGGAAAGTTTTATTTTGTGATTTCAAGTACTCATTTTAGCCCCCTAGTCTGCTCTGGGTAACATCATAAATGTGAAGTGTTGCAAAAGGTGAGAAGTTATGTCTGCTTTTTATGTTCAGCTTATTAAAGGATTTCTGAATAGATGTACAAAGTGAAAAGCTGATTCTGAAACAGGGAAACCAAAACAGATTTTTAAAGAAATAATACTACTTACCAAAAGAAAAAATGTTTAAAATTATATTCATGCTAATTTCAAAATGAAGACTGCTCTGCATGTTAACTATGCACCTTTTAAGTGTGTAGAACTTAAATAAAATGTAAGGCCCCATTTCTTTTTTCTAGAATAAGATACCTTATTAAGCTCAGTCAAGTTATTTTTTATTTGCAATAAGGAATATGCACTAATCTTTGTGTTTGTGAATGCCAATTAAGGTACATGGATAAAACCTGTACCTTAAGATAAAACGTGTTACCTGGAAGATTTTACTGGAGACCCTCAAACTGAAGTTTACAAAATGTGTAGTTGGATTCTTGAAACTGCACTCAGAGGACTTAGACTGTATATCTCATAACTATTACACAAATTTCAGATCTTCCATTAATTTCCAATTTCCAATTCTGTGATGGGGAAGCAGCATACCTGACTATGGAAATTAAAAAAAAAAAAAAAAAATTATCCATGAACAGTTATGTGAATTTTTCTTCAACCTCCAAAATAAATATATATTTTTTTGGTAATTCATTACACTGTGTAACTCTATGGGGGGGGATTGGGGGAAGCATTATTTGTGGATTGTACTGCAGCATTGGTGGTAGGTTGGGTTTCAGATCTCTTATATATTAGAATTTCTCCATTTAAAATATTAGTTCTAGAGCTATTGTTGTGGCTAAGGCTAGGAAAACAAGAAAGCCATGTATTTTCAGAAATAGCTGAAATTCTTTTAATATATTCCAGGAAATTTAGGGATTCATGGCCAGTTACTCTTCCTGATGAAAAGATTAAAGTGTTAGAAAATGTGTATTAATAATTCCTCATACATTCTTTCATGTGTTAGCAAGTTCTTTACAGCCATCTCCTGATTTTCTTGAATTTGATGTGTTGTTTGAATTATTCACTGGAGTAATTTCCTTGAGCAGTTTTTTGCATGACTTGTTATTTGCAAGCAGGTGATTGCAAGTGTTTCCCACTAAACATGTGCTGTGTTATCCGTCATTGTGGCCCTCTCACTGGTGTCCAGTGTGATGTTTGCTCTCCAACATCCAGAGGCATCATTTGCAATTTAAAATTTTAAGTTTGCTTCTCACAAAGTTTGTTTCCACTTAAAATCTGATGATTCAGTGGAAAGTCTCGAGTAGGCTAGCTTGGTAGGATATTTATGAAAATTAAACTCAATAGGAACAGCAAACAGGTCAAATAAAAAAATCAGACTGCTCCATTATGCACCATAATTCAAGCCCTGTTTTTACAATAATATTTGCAAGAAAGCAGCTATTTGTGTTGGCTGAACATTTTGTTGAAAAGTTCCTCTTTTTTGCCATTTAGGTCATGAGGCTTCAGATGCTTAACGTATATTGCTGACCTGCTGTAATATTGCTTGTTTGCTTCTCCCTGTTAGGAACTTTTAGGCTGGAGGGCTGAAGGAAGGAGATTTCAGTTTTACTTGGAGCATTTCGGAGAGGACTTATGCTTTGTGGTTGTCCAGGCATTAACAACAGGGTCTGGGTTTGGCCAAATGCTGCGTAACACAAGCCTACGTGTGAATTTTTAGCCTTGTTCAAAACCCAGCAACAATATAATCTGTGTCCTAAAATGGACTGCTCGCTCTAAAAGAATTCAAGTAATGTAAGCTTCCAACGCTAGCTCTCTTTCTGAAGTCTGTTAAACATAAAATAGTGAATTTATGAAGGGGGGGGGGAAACTTTAACTACAAATCACAAAGAAAAATGGAAGATGACAGTAAATTATACTCCTTGGTGTCTAATCATAGATTGAATTGTGCAGGGAATCCAGGAATTAGACTGAGGAGATTTTTAGGGACTTAGTTAGTGTGTGAGAAACAGAAAAGCCCTATTTCCACCCGACTTTTCCAGCAGTCACTAACACCGTGCCCGAGGCAGACACTCATCGGCCATTCTTCCTTCAAAGGTAAAGGTTGCTGGGGCTCACTGTTAACAGAGACAGTAAAACATCTATTTGCAGTTTTACGCCTCTGATTTGACTCAGCTGGTGAAACTTGGAGAAGAATTCACAGCAGACCAAGTTGGGCACCGTATAATTTAAATAGTAATGCAGGCAGATCAGCGGGTGGCCTGATGGTGAGCGTTTGCTGTTTACTGCCATTCCGGGGGATTTTGTTCTGCTGTTCTCAGCTCGATGTGTCAGGTTTACAACCTGAAACCCTCGTTAGAGTTAAAGGCAATTCTGTGCTGGAAATGCTGGAAAAAGAAAGTGCACGGAGCTGTTGCCTGATGCCGCAGCCAAAGTCTGTAGAAATTCACAGCGTGGCCAAATGTGAGGGAGAAGGGCGAGTCATACGCAACAAATGGTAGATACAAGGAGACAGAAAAACGTTTTAAAAGCTCTCTGAGGCATTTTTCTCCCCCTCTTTTAAAGAGCCTATAGACTGTCCTAGCAATAATGACCAGTTGCTATTAAAGGTCTGTCTTGGGGCCAGCTACGAATCCCAGCAAATGGCCACGTGACGTTACTTCTGCAGATTGAAAGCACAACTTAAGCTGTATTATGAGAAAAAGAAATCTGTTTCAGCAACGTGCTGGTATTTTTTGTCTTCAGTGGTTTTGGTGTGGGGAAAAAGTAAATTGAGGAGCATTGATACATCCAGGCATATGATTTATTATACCAGCAGGACACTGAAAAGTTATAAGCCCCTTGAAAAGCATGTCCCTGCATGAGGGGCAGCTAAAGGAGTAGGGAAGACTGGAGAACTGACCCATGGGGCAGCTGAAATTGTATTTGCTCATTATCCCAGAGGAAGCTGTGGCAAGTTCTTTGCCAACAGATAATATGGAGCTAGAAAAATAAAAAGTCCAGGGTGAGATTTAGAGAGATGTATCATTTAGCAACAGGCCAACAGCCTCATCTGCATTCCTTTCCCCCGTTGGTTATTTATATTACCCCTTTTTATTTCCCCAGCTCTCTTTTGACTCCAGAGAGTAGTCACAACCTGCATATTCTCAGAGTGTGCAAGTGTGATATGAAGCCCCCCACAAAATGCAGATGTGCCACCCTAAGAGGTGAAAAGTATTTTAGGGACTAAGTTACAAATTTTGCAAAGGGTACCTTAAAAAATGGGCATGAAGAGGTAGAACTCCAAAGATTTGTATCTTTAAGGTCCAGGGATAATCAAGTATATGCAACGACTCTACTTCTACTTGTCCCCTCCCTGGAAGTGTTCAAGGCAAGGTTGGATGAGGCTTTGAGCAACCTGGTCTAGTGGAAGGTGTCCCTGCTGCTGGCAGGGGGGTTGGAACTGGATGAGCTTTAAGGTCCTTTCCAACCCAAACTATTCTATGATTCTCCTCAGCATGTAATTTATTTACTAGTTTCATGTTGATACACATGTATACTTAGATTATTCTGCTTGCTGTAGAAGTTAAAACTAAAATTTCTTTGTATGCCAGCTGTTGGGTTTTTTTTGTTTGTTTTCTTGAAATAGGAGATATCCTTGTTAGACCTGAATTCTGTGCACCAGGTTACCATAATCATAAAGCACATAGGATTTGTGTTCAAACCACGCCTGTCTCCCTCCTAGGGAGCAATTTCACTTTATAAAATCAGCTTACAATTACCTAAAATTTGCCACAGGAAATTACTTTATGTTTTTTAAATGCATTCCCCTTTAAAAGAATCTTGACTGCAGAAGGGGAAAGTCCAGATTTAAAAACTGAAGGTTAGTTGGTTTGGTTTGGAGGAAGGGTTGCAACACGAAGTCCAGGGTCATGTGTGCACAACTCCTCTGTGTATTTGCAGAATACCAGCCTTCATGCAGAAGAGGTGTCAGGACATTTTCCTTTTATTTGTCTCAGTTCCTGGATTTTGTATCCCTTTCTCACCAGGCAGCAGCCGAGCAGAGACAAGATTTCCATGCCATATTGGGAAGGGTTCTAGTGATGTTTTCTGTGGTCTTTGTCATTCCTATATGGGGCAGCAAAAGTTTCCCTGTGTTGTGACAAAAAGCTGTGCTAATGATAACAAACTGTAGTTCTCCCTGCTACTGGGGGTGACTCAAAGGTTAATTCCAACTGTTAACGTAATGGGCACATCCAGAGAAAGCTTTCAGCAACAGGACATTTTGTAACTGGCACCTCGCTGTTAAATTTGTCTCTCTAACCTGAGTCTTGCTGATTTTTTTTCAGGGCACCACATGTCAGTAAATACAACTGTCGATGACGCACACAGTCAGGATGGACAGAATAGAAAGTCTTTCCGTGACTGTTGAAAGATGACACAATAGGGTATATCATAGTTGGTCAAAGCAACAAAGTGAAAAAGAGTTCCAAAAAAAAAAAAAAAAAAGAGAGAGAGAAGAAAAAGAGAAAAAGACAGAGGGAAATGTTCTATTTTACTTCCCCTGAGCAAACATGTAATTTCCATGATTTCTTTTTAATGAGTCTCTTCTGAAGCTAGTAGGTACTGATTTATGAAAAGCTGTAAAAGATCAGGTGGAACTCTGCAGGATGTCGTTTACAGCTGCACGGATTGCAGCCCATCTAATTTGTCTAGTAAAGTGTGAGCTCATGGCGCACATCACCCAGCCCATAAATTTCATGTTCAGACCTTCTGTCTAGGGGCTGGGTCAGGGGGAAAAAAAAAAAAATAAAATAAAATAACTGCCGATGTGTGCAGATGCTCTGAAAGCCCAGCTTTCCCTCGGTGCATGTGAGGAGACATCACAGACTCTTCTCAGTGAGACAAATTCCTGTTCTTTGATAAACTGTCCAGATGTCCTCTCTGAGGAGGAAAGTAACTAATTTTTGTTTGGAATCCTACAAGGAGAAAAATGATACTTTACAGTGCTGGTTATTCTGAGGTCACTTGCATTAAAATTAGGTCATATTTTTTGTCCTGATGATACTTTGATCCAAGTAATAAACATAAAAGCTCTTTTGGGCCACTCTAATTCCTAATCCTAGAGACCTGTTCTATTTCAACTTGTTTATACTTTTTTTTTTTTTCATTAGTGATTCTTGAGTCAGGCCTTGTTTTATTAGATTAAAGTTGAAAAGACATACTAGGCTGGAAAAAAAAAATAATCTGCATGCTTTATCACTAAGATCACTTCATAAATACTCTTAATAAATGTCTTGGGATTCCAGACGCTATACGCAGAAAACAATAAATAAAAAGCATTGGCTCTTCATGGGACAAACAGTAGTCGGGGAGATGCAAGCTGTACAGCTACTGAATAAAAATATTTTTGGGCTTGATGACCTAACCTGAGCCTTTAACTGGAGGGTGTTTAAAGCTGTGGATCACACAGGTGCCAAAGATCTGTTGTTAGCACATGAACAGTAACCTGGGGCGTGATGCATCTTCTGTCCTCAGCTCAGTCCCCGTGTCGGTGCGGCCATGCTGTGCCTTTGCTTCTTTAGTGTTTTGGGGACAAAGCAGGGTTCTGGTGTCTTCTTGTTGCTTTTATTTCTGGCTACTGCTTTTCCCAGGATGCGAGGTCTGTAGTTGGTGACAGTGATTACAGTCATTTGCAGCAGCTCCTTGTCCTGGCTGGGCTCCAGAGGGAAGGTAGCCAGGCAAAAGGTATGAAAATTGATGTTTAATCTACAGAAGTGTTATGTCCATTTGTGGTTTTGAAATTAAGATTTTTCCAGGATCTAACAAACTCTTTAATTGTAGCTTATGATCCTAGAAGGGAAGAAGATATTAAAATCATTTTCTGATCCTGAAATATATCAACTAATTGATAGCAATTGGCAAAAAAAAAAAATCAGAAGTGAAAGGTGCTGTTTAATGGGTAACCAATATTAAGAGTTATTGTATTGCAAAGCTATATTTTCCATTTCTTCAAAAGTAAAAGTCTGGGTGTAACTGATGTGATATCTCCAGATTCCAGTGCGAGTCACATGTGCTGCAGGAGTTATGCTATTGTAATGCTACTGATCTTGCTGAAACTTAATAAAGATTTGGGATTGAGATGTTTTGTTTAGATTTTCTGGGCTGCTTATGAGCTAAAATTCAGTGGTATTTAAACGCTTTGTTTGCTTTGGAGCTTTTACAAACTCTCCCTTTATGTTTGTTTCAATGCTTAGAGATGGCTTGGGTTTGGAGTGAGGAGGGTGTTTTACAATGCAGATCCTGTGATCTACCTGTTACACTGCGTAATCTCTACCTTTAAATTACGGTTTTAGTCTAACCACGTCTCAGTTTCACTTCTTTCCAGTGACAAAAGTCACTTCAGATGATCACTCTAGTTAGTCAGACTCCTGTGCTGGTGGTGTTTCACTCAAGTTATGGGGAAAAAGAATTATGGAGCAGAAAATGGACTGTAAAGTTGCAGTATCTGTCTGCTTTGGACATTCTTTCCTGTGTGGGTGGTCAGACACTGGAACAGGTTGCCCAATAAAGTTGTGGATGCTCCTCCCTGGAAGTGTTCAAGGCCAGGTTGCATGAGGCTTTGAGCAACCTAGTCTAGTGGAAGGTGTCCCTGCTCATGGGAGAGGGGTTGGAACTGGATGATCTTTAAGGTCCTTTCCAACCCAAACCATTCTATGATTCCATCTTCTAGTTCAGTCTCCTGTGCTCATGAGTAGCACCATCATAGTAGCACAGCCAAGCACATGCTTAAAGCCTGAGGTAGGTACTTGAAATAGAGCACAGGTGTTTCTGGATGAGGACTAAAAAGCTGTCCAGTATGGGCATATGTTTGTCAGTGGAAGGGAAAATGCAGAAATAGAGTTGATATCTCTAATAACATCTGACTAATCGAGGAAGTCATTATCATGCTAATTAGCACCAAGAAAGGTAATTAGAATTAGTAAGATGTCTTGCCAGTAGAAATGAATTACTGATCGTATTGCTGTTCAGGGGCTTCTCATGCCCCTTAGAAAAGACAGCAGGTCAGTGAGGAGGGACAGCTGGGAGCAAGTTCACCTCTCTGAGAAGAAGACCTGTTTCAGAGAGGACAACCTTTCTTGCCTGGAAACGTGTGTGTCTCTCCATGGACTGCAACAATAGTTTAGAAAACTAGCTGGGCCTATTTCTAGTATTTTTAGGTGGCTAAAATGAGATGTTGTAGAGCCTGAATGTAGTGACTTTATGGGGAAGGGATGACGTTCATTTTTAGCCTCAATACCCACAAATAAGTCACAGTATGCTCACAAGACTGTGAAAACAAGAGTCCTCTTACCAGGCAGAACTAAATTTCTGGATCAATATGGGAGCAGCCACTTCAGCCATTTGCAAGATGCAAAGTGCAGGATCAGCTGCAATATATTCCTTCTTGATAAAAAATTATATATTTAATCCTTATTTTCAGAAGGATTTTTTTTCTCAAAAGCTTCTGGGTAGACATGCAGATGGAAAAAGGTCAGAGAAGCATGGACTTATGTTTTGTTTGATTCATTGAGTTGTTTTGTTTGTGTCTTACTGGTTTCTTCGTTGTTGTTTAAGTAGAGAACTTGGATGCAAGTCATGTCAGTTCAGCATCCTTCATGATCACCAAAGGCAGGAGATGACTTAGTTCTTATTTCTAAATTATTTGTATGAGATCCTTATGGAAGTTTCAGTCTTAAGAGTGAACATCAATTTTAAACTGGACAAGGCAATTGCATTTTAAATTTGACTAAGCGTATTGAATAACAAATTTCCTCATTTCTGCTTCTGCACACTGCAGAATGCAAGTCTCTTGCAGTTACATTTGTCTCACAAATTCACTTAACATTTGAATTTTAGATGATACAATTTCTTAAAGCCACTAGTATCTTGTTATTTGTGCTTTTAACTTACTAGCAGCATTTAGGATTTGTCAGTGGGCTGCAATACTCTGAACATTTGATACATGTAAATTCTACCAACATGCTCAACATGGAGTCTGGAGTGTGCATCAACGTGCTCAACTTGGACTGTAGAGCATGTGTGTTGTTTGGGACTAGGTGAATCACATAAATATAGTCTAAATGAGGCTGGTTTTTGATGATGCTTCACACATTAAATTGTAACAATACACTTCACGAATTGGTGGTGCTTCAGTGCTTTAAATGTGGGCATGAGAAGCTGGAGTTCTTAGGCTTAAAATGATTATGCAGCGTTCATCAGAGGTGCCAGCATGAGTACATGTGGTGGCCTCAGCAGCAGATAACTTTCACAGACAGACAGAGAAGCCACGTCTAGCCTGGAAACTCCTGCTGATGCCAGTGCTATTTAGATACAAAATAAATCCACACATATCCCTACTCCCTGACTTTCATAATATTCTTTTTTTTTTTTTATTTCAGGCCATCAAATCTTCTCCTGGACCAAAGTAACATTGACATTTCAGCCTTCCGCACGACAGGTGATTGGCTCAATGGTTTTCGGACAGGACAGTGCAAAGACATTTTCACAGGTGTGGAGTACAGTTCCTGTGATACAATAGCCAAGATTTCTACAGAGTAAGTTTGAATTTACTACAGCTCTTCATCATTGGTTATGGCTAGAGGTACAAGTTTGAACATAAGCATGAGAGTCGTGTTTTTATGTGGAGTTTCCAGTTTTTAGCTAAAATATTCTTAATGTAAATTATTCCAGGAAACCTAGATGCTCTTGTGATTGTCTGGAGGTCACAGTCCCATACCTTTTTCTCACTGATGCCAAGGAAATTCCCAGTTTCTTCTGATGCAGTAGCACCGTGCATCATCTGGCACACCAGCCTCACTTTCTTTCGCTCACAGTTTAGGAGTTTCTGTGTTCATTCTTTATATCCTTCCTTTTATATGGCAGTTTCCCCACAGCTGGCACGTGTGCCAATCTTTTCCTTTATTGCCCACCTCATGTTCTATCAAACCAGGTGAGACAGAGCAAGTTCTTTGTAGCTGCTTTCCTCCTACAAGCTAATAATTATCCAGGGGCTGAACTTCCTCCTGCCTCCAGTCTTGACATTTAAACACGCTAAACTTGGAAGTTTATAACTTGTGAATTTATTACATTTAAATGTGATCTATCTTTGTTCTTGTGATAAGGACGAGTAGGCTAATGTTGTCTCTACACCTGAAAAGGCATCAAGTACAGTTGTGAAATAACTGCCAAAGAAAATCTTGGCTCTTTGTTGGGCTAGCTGCGTACACGACAAGTTATGAAGAAGTAAGCAGCAGCTGCGGTGTCGACAATTAAACACATCAATGCTGTTAATTAGTGTATTATTGCAACTATAAAAAGACTGCTAATGGCTTTTTGTAACAATTACCCTTTGGGGACAGTGCAGAAATCCTCTAGGAATGCCCAATTTCCTGTGAGCCACTGGTTAATTAGCCCTTTGTAAGTGTTAAACCACTTCTGTGTGCACAAGGAACAATGAGACTGGATGGCCTGGAGAAATGAGAGGTGAAAAATGGGGTAGGCAATGGAAGCTTGGCCACGTAGCTGTTAATCTCAATGCTGATACCAGAGTTAAGACAGTGGTTCAGAGGGCTCAGCACATAACAATGAGGTGTCAGCACTGCTTAGAAACAGCGATCAGGCTAGGGGGATGGAGAGAGTAGAGAGGCTCAAGATCACAACTGGCCCAGAAGTCACCTCCTTGCCCCTAAATCCCAGTGTGTGTATCACTGGAGAACACTTTCATTTTCTTTTCTTCCAGGTAAGCAAACACAACAAGGCTAAATGACTTTTTACTCTTTTTTTTTGGCCTCCTGCTGTTTTCATACAATGACCTTCAGTATTTCTCATACCAGGGCTTGTGTTTCAGCAGTATTGCCATATTGGGAGGCTCCTCCAACGTAGTAATACAAGATGAGTGAGTTGATTGCTGTTTGCCCACATCAGCGCTAGGAAATGCAGAGACAATATGCTCCCTCACCCCATGCGTCTTCTCTTTTTTCCAGTGACATGAAGAAAGTCGGCGTTACAGTTGTGGGAACTCAAAAGAAGATCGTTAGCAGTATGAAAGCTCTAGAAACTCATACAAAGAGCAGCCCTGTTCCTGTGTAAGGTACCAAAATGATGTTGCTCAGGAGAGGAAAAAAAGAGAAAAGTTGCGTCACAGAGCAAAAGTGATGGCTGATAAACAGCAGAATTTACAGGAGTTCTTTGCAACAGCTTTGGAAACATAATGGTTGAAATTTCAAACCCACTAAGACACTCAAGTATTGAGTATAAATGCCTTAAAAATAGGAGCGAACTTGTTTTCTATCTGTTAATCCTAAAGGGTGGGTGCTCTTGACTGACTGTTAATGCAGATAATAAATTTCAAAAGAAAAAAAAATGTAAAAAATCCTTCCAAGTAAAAAGCAGTGATACTAAAACCTAGAGCCATTTGAATATTAAGTGACTGAATAACACGAAAAACCCATGGACGTAAAAGCTGTGTATTTGATCTATACAGCAAACAAGAAGAAAAAAAAAAGACTTGCAGTATTTTTATACAGAAGAGATCTGTAACAGGTATTTTATTTCTTTAAAAGCAAGGAAAATAGAGGACTATACCTCACAACCTGTCTGGCCATATTTACTATAATGTCATTGTAACATGCTATTTCAACTTCAGAAAGGAACACAGAAATAAAGTTTGTAGTGACTTTGAGCTAGTTGACAAAAGATTTTTACCATTATGTTAGCTTCCCTAATTGTGTTCATTTAAATAGAAACAAGTCTTAATTTTTAAAAGACTTATTTATTTCCTTTGGGTTTTTTTTCCATTATTGTTTATATTTATGCTTTAATACCTTAACCTGGCTGTATTATTGCCAAGTGCCAAACGTTATCAAAGCTTCATTGAGAATTCACTGAGAAATTGTCTGAGGGTTAATTACTAGATTATCTTATACTCATAATATCATATATGAAATACAGAAGGAAAGAAAGATGGTCTTTTTTCCAGCTCTGACACTAGACAAAGCACCTGGACTTGTTGAGATTCCTTCCATTTGCTGTGAGTGGTATTTTAACCCAGGCTTGAGTTTTGGCAGAGTTCTGTGCTTATGGATCTCTAGATTGGTATCTGCCCTGGTCAAGGCCATCTCATTTACTTCCCAAAGGCTTGCTTGCCTGTCAAAGGGTAGACCCCTGTTCTTAGGTGGTGTTCAGGTGGGAGATGTGCCTAGCAAACGTAAAAAAGAGTCAGGGTTGCATCCTGCATCAACTGAGGATGGTTTTTGAGTTCACTGGGGAGTGGTCCATTTCTGGCTTCCCTATGGCAGGCTTTGTTCCCAACACTGGGAACTGGGAGGTGTGCTACCATGTGGGCAGCCATTGATGGTTATGTTGAGATGGTGACTTGCAGCCAAGGATAAGTAGATAGTTTAAAAGGATGACTTAAGCTGTGAAATGGGACTTTGATATCTAATTTTACCTACGTCTGAGCTAGAAGACATCTGTCCAAGTGTTGCCGTCCCATAAGGAACTTGAGTTTTTCTCACAGTTCCTTACATACCTGTTCTTTGAAAGAAAGCAGAAGGGAGTGTGTCTTTAGGAGAATATTAACGTTTTGCAGTAGGAAAAGGAGCCTGGAAGGTGGGATTTGAGAGCACGTGTTCCTTGAAAGAAAGCAGAAAGGAGCCTATCTTTAGGAGAGCATTCACATTTCCCAGTAGGAAAAGGAGCCTGGAAGGTGGGAGTTGAGAGCTCTCCCTATCTTCAGCATCCCCATAGCAAACCCTTAAGCTCTTGCCCTGGAGCACATCCATGCAGGTTCTGAGCAGACACGACTTCACTCTGAAAATAAGTGATATAAATTGCAATGTGAGGCACTGCTTGTGCTACGTACAGGGCAGCTTCTTAACACGCTAAAAGTGCTGCCAGACATGCAGACATCAGGCTTTGGGCGCTAATGGAAACCACTCTGATTCCCAACTTGCCGTGATGGAATTTAAACCTGATTCTGATGAATAACAGTGATTCCCTTTAAGCCCAAGACTGTGTGGGAGGCAGATGACTATATGGCACACTACCTTTCACTGTGTCTGCAAAAGCAGGTAACGAGTTGTGCTTGCTTGCTTGTGTTGGTTTGGGTTTTGAAGCTCCTTGTAGCACAGGGCACATAAGTAAGGGAGGAATCAGTTCCTTGGATTTCATAGAATCATTTGGTTGGAAAAGACCTTTGAGATCATTGAGTCCAACTGTACCTGTCCACTACTAAACCATATCTCTGAGCACCTCGTCTACCTGTCTTTTAAATACCTCCTGAATCAGCTTTTAAATTGTTCTTTATGGGTCCAGGACTTATAAAACATAGAGACACACAATGCTCATTCCACAGTGCTAAATAGAAGCAGAATTAGAGACTTTTTAATGAGTGCTGGCAGTGAGCATGCTGTAAAGGACTGGATTTGAAACACGCTTACAGGGTAATAATTAGTAATATTTTCTGAAAGAAAAATGAATGGGTTTTAAAGTAAGTTGAAATAAAAAAAATGAACAATCAAAGAAAATGAAAATAAAGCACTTAAGATGTAAAGAACACTTCTTATCTGCCACAACCTATTGTGAAATGCAGCATGCTGAATAGAAAACCTGTATTTTCTGTTGCTTAGTTCATGCAGAATCTTTCTTTTCTTCAGTTTGAGATTGCTCTAAATTGTTAGTGAATTTGAGTCACCAAAATCCATTTGCAGACGTTGTCTGTGTGGGGACAGCTTTTTATAACACATTCCTCATGATGTTTTTCTTCAGTTTCATTCTGCTGCTGGAGACTGGAGGTGAGGGGGCTGGGGTCAGGGGGGAAGACATCTGTGAAATGCTTCTAAAATCCAGTTCTCAGAGTTTTAGATGATGATTGAAAACTTGCACCAACCACCCTCAGTTTTCTCTTAGTATCATGTCACGTTCCTTGCCCGCTGTTTGAGCATGCTCAGCATAAAAGATTAAATCTCATTGATGCTTGAGAAAAAATAAACTTCTTTTTTTTTTTTGCTTTTCTTTTCTATTAGGAGTAGACAGTTTTAAAATACGTTTAGTTTTCTCTCCCTGGCAAAAGTTGATTTGTACTGTAAGTGGCCTCTGTTGCAAGCATCCTATACTCCCTGTCCCCGTGTACATATGTATACATAGCAGTGTACAATTCTTCATTGTGGAGTAGAGATACTAGAATTTGTGTGGCCATCTTCTGTACAGGACTGGCATCGGTTATCGACATCAAGCAAAATGCAACTACTCATAAAATGACATGCCATATTATTGGGTTTGTATCTTTACATATAGTTTCCATTTTATTTATTTCTGTTAACATATCTAGTTTTGTGCTGTTAGCATTCAATAAGCAATGTATAGATGTGATTTGATTGGCAATATGTATTTACTTTAACTTGTATTTCAAAGCATTACTTACTCATTTAGATTATATATTGTGCAATTGTAGATGGCCTCTTACTAATGTAAAATGATTTGTAGTGGAAACATTTATATTTTTATAATAAACATAATGAAAGTATTTTTTACATACTGGAATACTGAGGTGATTGCTTGGAGGACCAAGTAAATTTATTTGATTAGAGAAGTGTGATAAAATTGTAATTAAATATGGATAAATTCTGAGTGTTAAAGCATGGGTTGGAGTGAAAGCTAGATATTATCTATATTATCTATTAAAAGAAACAATCAGTGCAGGTTTTAACTAGACAGACCAGCATTTGTGCTAAACTGACTTACATCAGTCAAAGACTTTACTTTCTCCATGGATACAGGAAAACATCGTCTACTACAGCCTGCCTATGGGATGGTGAAAAAGCTGTCATTTATTTTAGTTGTGTCAAGTATTTCCAAACTTTTACTTTTTTTCCTCCCTTGCCAGTGGACCTCTTTTCATCTTATTACTATGTTGAATCCAGTAACAGATGTACTTTTCAACAAAATAAAAAAGCCCACCGCTTACTGTAATTTAACCCCACGATCATTTCTTGCCTCTGAGTATCTGTATTAGATAATAATTTGCTCCTGTTTCGTTATATCCCTACCAATTTATTTCTGTACTCTTCACTGACTTCTGGTGTCTTTGAAAATGCCAACATACAACTCAACTTTGCATCTCAGGAATTATCTTCCCAGAATAATAGGAGTGGTTTAAATGTTCACCAGTTACTTGAGGAATGAAGTTACAGGATCTTTCTGTACCATAACTGATTTTGCATGCTTTTGTATATCGCTGTGCTTACTGCTGCAAAACAATGAATGATATACCTGTCCTGGAGTCTGTAAGTTGATAAACTTTATGGACATGGATATAGCATACATTTTTGGTTGTTTTTTGTTTTGTTTTTTTTGCATTTTTTCTTGGTATCTTTAATAGAAATGGGAATCACAGAAAAGAGCTTCCCAAAAGTATACAGACAGAAATTGGACTTAACTTTAAATGACAACAGTGAAACTGAAATCCACTTCCTGACGCCAGTACCCCTCATGCTGCAATGGGTACATACAATGTCATTTCAACTTCTACTGAGTGGGTTTCACTGCTGTAGTTGAAGGACAGGGAAGCAGCTCTGTGGGTCTAATCTATGCAATATGTAAACTATTTATATTGTGAATAGGTTTCACTTCAGCAGCTCTGTTGCACTGATTTGTGTCTATCCTTTTAGCCTTACTGGTACATTGTGTGTGTTTTATTTCTCAAAGGGCACAGTGGATATTAATGCTTTTATAACTGTTGTGTTTGTTGTAAAATAGCATTAATATTCCAGCTAATTCTGGAACAGCAGTAAGATATGTTCACACGAACAGCAACAGAACAAACAAATGACCTGGAGTCCACCACCACATCTCAGCTCAAATCTGGAGGGATGATTTGCTGATAGTTCCACAAATTTGGGTACAACTTTTTTTAGTAATGTCTAAGTGACTTTTTCCTACTTTGCATTCCTTCTTAAGGTTGTAATACCTTAAGCAGAACAAAGTGGAATTAGGCAATTACTTCTGCTGTCTCACATATGCCACCCCTGTGAATTCAGACAAATATCCATACTATTGACTGCCCTTCATTTATTGAGCCGCTATAATCCCTCAGATCCTTTCCACGATATCACTGCTTGGTCAGTAATTTCCCATTTGTATGTGTGCACTCAGTTCTTTTCCATTTCTCAATCCAATTCTTTGTGCATTTCTTAATGAATTTTATTTTTGTAATCTAAAAATATTTATCCTAGAAATATTTCTCTCAGCCTTGATTCTTTCACATGTATAAACATGCACATCCTCATCATACTGGTTACTGATGCAAACGGTGAACAGCACGAAACATGAAAGACAGCCTTCTCGTGGCTTCTTTGTTATGCTTTTCAGGTGGACAGAGAACTTCTGATAAATGAAGAGTCCTCAGTACACAAGCTTTGTCAGCTCACTCTGCTTTCACATTACAGTGATTTCATAATAACCTTTATTTTCCCAGTTAGCTCCTAAGAATGTCATGTGGGACAGCACCAGAATTCTTACTAAAGACAAAATAAATCACATCTCCTAGTTTTTAGATTATCCTGTCACAGAAATAAATTAGACTGGTTTGACATGATTTGTTTATTCTTGACAAATCTTAGTTGGTTTCTTAAGGCCTTGTAATCCTCTAGCTGCTTAGAAATGTATTACGTGAGATATATATATATTTATATATATATATATCTTTCTGTGTATTTGAGGTTAACATACCTAGTCCATAATTGCCTGGCTCTGCTTTTCTCCCCTTTTTAAAGGTCAGGATGATCTGTGCTCTTCTCCAGTTGCCTGGACTCCATGACTTCTCCAAGAGAATAGCCAGCGGCTGCCCTTAGCCCCTTAAGTTGCTATAGTAAACCTCACAGACTCTGCAAACTTGAATGCATCAATCACTTGTTCTGACTCCTAGGATTCCTAATTGTAAATTAAAAATAAAATACTTAACCGGTGAATGTTTTTACTGTGTGCCCAAATTTTCAGCTTATGTCTTGAATTGTTGCAAGCAAGCAACCACTAAGAGTCCCCATTAAAGAAGCGTGTAGTAACGTCTGTTTGGGTAGCAAATTCCATTATTTGTTTTTAGTTAGATTGAACAACTGACATTCATCACTACTGTATGACTTTGAATTTGGATGATAAGGTCAAGCATCCTGTGAAGGTAGATGAGCTCCAGTGTCTGTGATTGCTAGAAATCTTTTAATTAACTCTGGTGCTATCTACATAAAGAGGGAAATATCCTTTATCTCCACTCTTCTTCTATCCAGTTTATCCTAATATTATTAGAAAGTTCCATTTTTAAATCTCCTCAGTGAAGTGAGACACTTGAGTTTATCCACCATGGATTTGTAATTAATACCCAAGTTGGTTTCCAACCTTTTCAAAAGTCTATGTTTGCAAGAGAGTGTGAAATAAACAGAGTTTTATATTCTTAATATTTGGGGATTTAGGGAAGCAGATGTTGAGCTTGTGTCTGAACTGATTTGTCAGTAAACCATGATATGTAGCAGAAATTCCAGATTCAGCAACAGTAAAACATCTCTGGGCGTAAAGCGCCAGACGTGAGATCTCAGACACCCGTACGTATCATCGTGCTGTGTACTGGGGATGCTGCTCTAATAAATGTTACATATCCTTCCTAGAATATACTGTGCTGTAGCTATACATTGAGGCTGCCTCTCATTTGACAGAGCGCACGTGCCCGTGACTTGCTCAGCAGCCATGTGTGCTGTGAAGCCATCGCATCTTCAACGCCTTGGCCAAAGCAACATCCACCTCAGGAGGGCTGTGGTCCTCACCCCAAAACCCTGTATTGGCCCCAGCCCTCCCCACAGGGCTGGATTTCTCTTCCTGGCACAAGGCCCACAAGGATGAAAACGGAACATTTAGTCTCCCTGTGTTTGCATGAGCGCAGAGTAGAATGTTTAATTTTAAGGCACTGAACTGAAATGAAGCCAGAAAAAACATATATATGCTAAAAACAACTTGTTTGAATGAAGAAGAAAATGGAGGTCTGGTAGCTTTGCACCATAGTCTGACCAGGGATTCAAATAAGCATCTCAGGCTAATTTTCCTGTCGTCCCTCCTCCCCACCCAGAAGAAACAAGTCCTTGGGTATAATTTACAGCTTGAAGCAATTTATTTTCACAAGGTGTTTCACTCTTCTCACTTTCATTACTCTCAGAGCTCTCACCTTCCCTCATGCAGTTCAACAGGCCCCAAAATTAGGCTCAAACCACAAAAGTTTTGTGTGTCATAGCACCCATTCATCCTGCAGATTTTCCTTGGTACCTGCCATCCCCTTGCCTGGCCCACCAAGCATCGTCCTGACCCCCTCCTCCCTGTACTGGTGAGAAGGGTCCCCATCCACTGTCATTTATAACCCAACCTACCAGAGAACCTAAAAGTGAGGATGGGAGATGAGTGAAGCAATGTTTAAAGTCGAAGCAATATTTCAAAAGTTGTGCTGTTAGTTGCCTGCCTTGCTGAGCTTTCATTTCTGATCTCTTGCCATATAAGTTCAACTGTGTGGAGTCCCAACAGACATTTAGGTTTGCCTGTGATTTTTTTTTTTCCCCATAAATTATGGTTGGTGTAGACATTTCCTCCCACTTAGGATTTAGAGTGGAAGAATAATTATTTTAGCTACAGAAGGATATCATTTTAATAAAAACAGACAATGCTTAAAACCAAGTAATAATAATAAAAAAAAATCCACCAAAAGTTCAGGCTACTGAGAGGGATAGTGACTCTGGAGCTCGTAATTTGGACAGTGAATAGGTACCCTCCCCACCCAGGCTGGTAAAGTCAGGATCCTGTCCCATTTTTAGTATGCCCCTTTAAATTTGCATCACCTATTATTATTATTTTACTATTTTTAATGTCTTTCCTTCACACTCATAAAGAGTTTTTGGGGCTTTAGGGGAGGACTAATCCACAATCCCCAGTTGTATATACTTTTTAAAAAAAAAAAATGTTATGCCTTGTTAACCGAGTTAATACTTGCCTAATTGTAATAGCAAAGCAATAAAATTCAATCCCTACAACAATGTGATACTCTAACTTCCTTTCCTTTAACTGATGGAGTCCTGGGCTACCTGCCAAGGAAGTCAAATGGAAATAAGAAACAATATGAACAAATAAAATATCTTTCTGAGGTTTAGATATAGATGTTTTCTCAGGCTTTTTGTTTTGTTTTGGGTTTTTTTTTAATCTTCTGTCATTTCTTGATTCATTTTTCTTTCTCTCTGTTCCCAGCTTTAATTCTGTCATTGTGCATGTGGGTTTTTAGGGAAAGGAGGATTTGGCTCACAGAGAAATTATTTTTCTGCCCCTTTTAACCTCTTCCTCATATATAAGCTATGCCCTTCATATAAGGTTCCATATTTAAAAAAAAAAAACAAAAAACTAAAAAAACCCTAAGCATATCAAAGGCACCAAAAATGTGTATGTGAACACCTCCCCACCATGGACAATATAAAGAACTGTAACTAAGCCAAAGAAATAATTAGATTCCTTCAAACAAATATAAAATAAAATGTAAAATAATCTAAAATAAAACAGAAAGATCAAATCAAAGTAAACATCTCCCCCCTTTTTTAATTTCCTGGGGCTTGTGCTTGGAGCAGGCCAGGTAAACAGTCCCATCCCCAGGCAGGAGGCAGACACGGTGAAGCACAGGACTAAAGAAGTCAGAGACCTTAGCTAGCCTTCACCTCCAAAACTAGAGTGTATTCTTTTTCCCTTCTGTGGTTTCTGTTCTCTCTGTCCTCTGCTGAATGAGCACCAGAGCTGGCTAAACTGTGCATTTGTACTGAGAAAAGATATTTAATAGCACCCAAATGCTACCCAGCTCCTCCATGGTAATAGCACTTAAAATGAAGTTACCATTATATGGACCAGGCTCTGTTATCTCAGCTGTGTTATTTGGACATAAAATATATGAATATTATGGATACAAGTAGCTCTTTAGCTATTCTCTTTGGCTGCCACAGTACCTAGTGCTGTTTGTTTTTTAAGCACTGTCTAAAGTGCATTTTGGGCAAAGCTGGGGAATAAAAACACTAAAAATACTACTACTACTAATAATAATAATAATAATAGGTGTGATTGTATGTATCTTGTCTGTTTTTAACTGTAGCAAGCACAATACCCAAAGCACAACACCCTCTTTCCCCAACTCCAATCTACCTGCTTCAAAGACATGCCAGTTTTCACTGGTGTCTGTTAGGTGCCTTGTTACAGGAACCTCTCTCCCAATATTCCTCCCTTGACCCAAATCTTTTAGCACAGGCACTCACTAGCTGTTACATGGTCTCCTAATGAGACCGTATAATGATTTTGGCTATAGTCTTCTGTTGCTAAGTGCTAGGGAAGTGCTAAAACTACAGTTGAAAGACTTTGCTGCTCTCAAAAGAAGGATCTCATGGGTTGTAGTAGATACTGCACCACAAAAGGAGATGCTGTTCAAAACAAAGCAGAACAGAAGTTTTCCATCTTGTGAGAAACTAGTAAAACAGTCAGCTTGAAAATTGTTCTTCTAATCTTTCTGAATTTACTGAAGCAATCTGAAATCCAGATCAGATGCTTTCTTAGTCCATCTCCTTGGTGTCCATGCAGCATCCTGACTCAGTAGTCAATGAATCCATGGTCAAAGATGTCTTAGTAGCTTGCCCAAAAGGAAACTTTCAAAACCAATTACTTGTATGCTATCGTTTTATCAACAATTGTGACTTCTTATTCCAAGTAGCTGTTCTTATCACACTGTAAAACACATTGAGTTTTCTATGGTAGGACCATCCATGTGTAAATGGTCTGAATTAGTGTGATACCGAAACTGATTTCTTAAATATTTATCCAATAAAAATGGCATGGGCTTGCATCACCACACAGATGAAATGCACTTAATGTTTTAGGCTAAATGTCAGACCTATATCTTGAGGGAGAGATCACCACTACTATGCAAAGAAAAACTATATCTTTCAGTACAAAAGAATCTGGAAAAGCTTGGGCAAGTTGTCAGAAATTTCACCTGCAGTTGGTGAAGAACTGATTAATTTTCCAATGGGAGGGTAAGAAAAAAAAGTCTGGTTGAGTACCTGAAATACCAAGCTCAGTAAAATCAGAGGCAGAAGTAGAGGACTTGGGGGAAGCATTCCTCTTTCCTTTAGCCTCAGCCCACTGTGGACACAGGACTAAAGTTACTGATCTCTCCGGAGACGCAACGCAGGGTCTTGTCTGTGGAACAGACAAGTAACATTCTTGGAATAAAAATATATCGACTCTTGTGTTGTTTAAGGGTTGCAGCATTTCCAACATCGAAATAATTGCCTAACACTTTGCATTTGTGAGAAAGTAGAATGAAATGTCTTAACAGTGGGTTCTGCGTATTGTAAAAGTTTGATTGTGACTTGGAGAAACACCCATGAGACTGTCTGCTACCATTATAAGCTTAGAGTAATGTGCACATATTTTTCTTTTTAGACCGTGCATGCTTTATCCAAACTTCAGAGGTTTAAAAAAAAAAAAAAAAAAAGATAAAAAATTAAAGTCCTGTTAATTTTTTTTTCCTTTGTTTTGATCTTCCTGCGTCAAACACACTGATGTGTGTCATGAGTTCAGCTCAGCTAAAGGCAAGGACTCCTGCTAGCTGGCGATGAGTCCCAGCCACTGTGTTCATGGCATCACGCACCATAATGCCACGGACACCAAGGGTCTGAAGGGCACGATTTCACCGTTGGAGCTGGGATTTCCAGCCCTGCTTCCCACCTGCACAAGGGCCCACAGCTGCAGCTGCAGGGGATGGTGGTGATGGAGGGGGCTTCATTCAGGCTCCAAATTCTGGAGCTTAGTAATGGGCTTCCCTGGGGCTTACCAGCACCTGGTGCAACAACTCACCAGCCCTCACTGGGGCATGGTCAGTTTTGGCAAAGCAAAGTAGTGAACAGTGGTAGAATACTTTATTAAGGAAAGCGCTCATCATTTGAATCTCATTAAATTTCATTTCCCACTTATATCAGTTGTTTTGCCTTGGCAACAGAGGAGAGCTGAAGTAGCGGCCCAGACTTTGTTAAACACCTCAGTAGGCTTGATTCTCATTGGTTTTGCTGTTGCATTTTGGAAGATATCAGGCTTACTTTGTAACTTAACAACTGGACATTTTCTTCCTTCTGCTCAGTCTTCTTGATGTGCTTTAATTCAGCTTTATACTGAGGGTGGGAATGATTAAAACACAATAAATAGAAAAACAAATATAAAGATGGATGTAGCTGTTGAATAATTCAGAAGTTTTCACTTGGACAGTAGTTATGCTTTAAAATCATTGGTGAGGCTACACCTTGAGTAGTGTCTTCAGTTTTGGGCCCCTCACTTACAAGAAGGACATGGAGGTGCTGGAGCGTGTCCAGAGAAGGGCAAGGAAGCTGGGGAAGGGTCTAGAGCACGGGTCTTATGAGGAGCAGCTGAGGGAACTGGGGTTCTTGAGCCTGGAGAAAAGGAGGCTGAGGGGAGACCTTCTGGGTATCTATAACTACCTGAAAGGAGGGTGGAGAGAGGTGGGGGTTCAGCCTATTCAGCCAAGTAACAAGTGACAGGACAAGAGGAAATGGCCTCAAGTTGCGCCGAGGGCAGTTGAGATTGGATGTGGGGAAGAATTTCTTTCCTGAAAGGGTTCTCAGGCATTGGAAGGGGTTGCCCAGGGCACTGGTGGAGTCCCCATCCCTGGAGGGATTGAAGAGTCATATAGACATAGTGCTGAAGGACATGAGTTAGTCGGGGACTTGTCAGTGTGAGCTTAGTGATTGGACTCAATGATCTTAAAGGTCTTTTCCAATCGAAGCAATTAAAAAAAAAAAATCAGCATCAAAAGCAGTTAAGAAGCGTCTGTCACTGAAGTCTTTTAAGAAAGTGATGGACTGGGATCTCACAGAAATCATTTGGTGTAGCTGAGGCATGGCCCATGGCAGAAAACCTCTCCATCTTTTTGGCTTCAGATTACATGATGCCCCGTAGTCACACAGCACATCCCACCCCTACTTTTGAAAAGTCCCTCCACTAAAGGACAGATATCATCGTTCCCATTTCCCTGGTGTGCTGGGCACGGACAGATGATGAGACTTGCTGGAAGTGTCTCAGGCTGACGTTAACATGGTGTAATAGTTGAACTAACCAGGACACATCTCTGACGCCTGAACCAGGGTTGATTCCCCCCAGTGTTGTCCCTCTGCCACCGGCCTGCTCGGCCTTGTGTGGTCATTGTTACGAAATACTGACATACTATGAGAATCTCAAAGTGAGGGAAAAACCAAAATTACACGTTGCTCTCCTGCTGCTCATCAGTTCTCTCACTTTCCCTCAGCCCTCCACCCTCACCATTTTAATAAGGAGAGAACAACCTGTGCAATCTGTTCAGCGAGAGAACAACTCATCTGAGCCCGATTTCCTCTTCTCTGCTGTTGAATATAACTTCCCTTGGGTAGGTGAAAATTTTGGCAGTCTGTACAAAGACTTGCAGAGACTGAAGCAGAAGCTGTAACAGAGCTGTTATGACTTGACAGCCCTGTTTTGTAATGCACTGGGGGATTTTATTACAAGTCAATTGTAGCTTCAAGAAATTTAAGAGTGTGGCATCTGCTTGTATGATTTTTTTGTTTTTAATGTTTAATAAATGCAATTGCAGTAGATTTTAACGTGGAGTCTATGGCTGTGGCAGGCCTGGATGACTTAATAAAAACTAGAGTCAATCAAACAACTTGGTTTCGTGGAATTCTGTAAGTGGAAATAAATGTTTTTGCAGCTCTAATAATTTGACAAGTATTTCTTGGGATGCTGGCAAAACACTGTATTTTTATACTGTTTGCTGAGTGCATTCTTTTTTGCTGAATTTGTATTTAAAGAATCAATGATGATCAAAATCATGAAGGAAGAATCCTGTGGCTTGAAAAAAGACTTTTTACCTCCTCGTTGCCGTAACCTTTCCTTTTCTTGAATTAATTAGTGGAGAGGATGATAGCAATTAAAGCTTCAAATCACTGGCTCCACATACTCATAATATAGCTTGTTCTTATTATAAGACAATGATTCATAGTGGTGACAGGAAAAGGGACAACATCTTTAAAAAGAGGCAAGGATGGGTTCCTTGCTACCAGCATTTTTCAAATTTTAAGTCTCACGATGAGTGAAATTTAGGCTGTAGCGCATCTGGCTCTGAAACCTGTCTTTGGACAGGACTAGTTTTACTAGTTATTAGTATTATCATGATGGTGCGTGTGGTACATACCAGCTGAAGTAACAGGGCAGAAAATAATGGAAACCACCCGGGCTGCTGATGCTGTGGCAGGACAAGCCAAGCTCACTTTGAGCCCTGTTCAACAGCCACGCGTGGGTGAGGACCCACGGACCAGAGCAGGGACCCACCACCCTCTCTCTCGCAGCCAGCATCACCAGAGCCAAGCTGTCCCAGGGCTCCATGCGTTGGGTGGTGCAGGTGCAGTCAGGGGAGGAGTGACATGTTTAAAGAAGTCGTTAACTTCTTTCTGAAGTGAGCTAACAAACTTCTGAAGTCAGCTAACAAACACAACAAAACCGCTCGCTGGTTTTTAGGTGGGTGTCACAGAGGGGTGCAGCCACAAAGCTGAGAATTTTGTTCTCTCCTGGCTACAGTGTACAGGGAAAGACTGGTCTTCTTAAACCCTCTTGCTGGACAGAAGGAATGAAGAGGTTTGTGTCACCTATGCAAACTTCAATGTCATGCCCCAACCATTTACTTTTTCTCCATACAAGAAATTTCATCAGCTACAAGCAGTATAAAGCCTAAGCAGAGGCAAAACATTTCCCATAGAGCCTTGACCTCTTTTTCTCTTCAGGATTCTGCTGACAAAGAGGACATGGCTCCCTTATAGCGTGGTGGTTCTGGGGTGGAAAGTGGCCTCAAACAGAGAGGTGGGTGGAAGCCCACCAGAAATACTGCTTCATCATCTGTAGCATACTCAGATTTGCAGGTGTGCCTCTGAAGGTGTTGTGAAATCCCTGTTTTGGATCTCTGCTGTCTTAAGCTCCAGTTCTCCATTAGCTGCAGTTTCACAGTGAACACCAACATCCTGTTTCTTTTCTGTGAGGAGCTTCACCGACTTTCAGGACACTGCAGAGCGACAGGGATAGTGAAAGCATGAGCTTCAATTTATTAACTGAGTGATACCACATGTAGATTCACTGGATGTTTACAAAACTGCGTGGGTGGGTTGATCAAACACACAGGGCCTTCCTTTTGGTTTAATTCCTGTTAACTGATGAGAGTGAAAAAAAAAAAAAACCCTCAACAAATCAAATCAAAACTTAACTGGGCTGCAGCCAAACAAAAACAAAAAATGAAAGATGATCAAATTGTATTGTGCTTGTATCTTGTTTTTTGAGGCTTAAGTAGAAAGACGCCTGTCCCCTTTCTTGCTCTTCCAAGCTTGGAAGGAGCTCTGCCTTCCAGCCTGGCACAGCTGGAGCCCCATGTCTCCTCAAGATGCCTAATGACTTGCAGATTTATTCCAAGGCGGTTAAGGGATTTACCTCCTTCCAGAACATGCTTAGGAAATGATCATCTGATACAGAAGGAGTGGTTTCATGTACTGACATGTGAAAGAAATATGTCATAAGCCCAGGGGCCCAAAATGCATCTCCCAGTCATCTAGATGGACATTCCCTGGTGCATGATGACCCTCCGTGGTCATCAGGGAGCCACGCTGGAGACCTAAGCAACCAGAAATTTACCCTACTGTCATGGGAACGTCTGTTTCTGTTGTTATGAGCTTAACATTTGACCTGTACAGCTTCAACCTTTTCCTTTTAGCATCCACATCTCCTTAGAGGAAGCTGTGTAGCTGAGATTTTAAACGGTATCAGTAGCCACTACCTACACCTGCATCCATCTGCAGTGAATAATCAAGAGAACTTGCATTTAGATATAAAAGTCTATATTTTCCCATGCTGTAACTCGATTGTCTTCCACATAATTACACAGGGGACAGATTTGGATAAAAGTAAATCCAGTTTAAACTTTTACTCAGGGTAAAACTTATATTTGGATTAATAGGTTACTCTGGCTTTCGATCCTGCAGAATCAATTAAAAACAGTAAGAAAGGAAAAAAAAAAAGCACCCCTGGGGTTAATGGGCCCATTTTTTATGACCTTTTATTATGTATAGTCCTCAGCACCTGTTAAAAATACTATGTAATCTGAAAGCAGCTTCTTTGCGTGGGTGTAAATGGAGGTTCCCTTGTCACAGCTGTGTATACTTAAAGCAACGCAGGGCAAGTGTGCCTGGCTCTTGCTGATGCCTAAACCTACCATGACTTCCTGAGGGTTGCTCTCTGCTGGCTGAAAAAAAGGTAAAATAATTTCCGATATTGTCTTAGTTGGTGTTTTCAAATGTGAGGTGAACTTGGGGCTGTCTTGTGGCAGGTGGTATGGGCTAGTTTGTGGGCTACCAGAGTTCACAATGTGGTTTGAGAGGCTGTGGTGTGGTAGTTGAGAGAGGGAGTTCCTGATGTGGCTGCTGTGCTGCAGGGGAGCTAGAAGCCCCTGAGGTGTGGGGGTGAACCTATCTCCATGGGGACCCTCTGGGTTTGAGTGCCTGGCCCTGTGATATTGAGATACTGTGTGGGCAGGGAGCTCTGCTGTGCCTGCCCTCACTTTGAGGTGATGCAGGGATTTCTTGGCAACTTGAGAAGTGAAAGCTGCTGGAGTGAAATGCGGAGTGGTAGTAGCTCTCCTTTGTGCCCCTGCTCTTGTGTGTCCATGCCTGGCTGGACAGGCAGCAGGCTTGTCCATGGATCCCCACACTTCTGGTCTGACCTGCTCTCTGCCTGCTGCACGTGTGTATATTTTTTAAAAAGTTATTATATCTTATGTTTTAGTAGCATCTAGTGTTGGATAGTGAAAGGCTTGTTGCTGTGTTTGGCACGCTTGCTTGAAGGAAACAGCATGGACACAGGCGTGTTGAAGCTTGTGGTGGCTGATCTTTACCATGTGGTTTAATGCCTAGTAAGTGCTATAGCTGCTAGGAATTGGGCTTTGATGGGGATTTAAGAAGCCCCATATAGCATTTCCTAGCCTCTGGTCAAGGCACTTGGAGATGCCTCCTGCTTCTAGCATGGGTCCTGCTCCACGCTATGGGAATGCTGATAAAATCATGTTCTGTCTTTGTGACAGTGACCCTATATTATATTTAAATATGAAGCAGTGCAAAGAGCAGCCTCTCACAATTTTTCTTTCCTCATCCCTTATTTTGCTGAATGTGGGCTTCCTCTGCCCTTGTTACCCCTCTGTCCTCTGCTGTTTAGGGTTTCTGGTTTACCACACTGGCACTAATCCCCCAGCTGTGTCCTGCTGCCATGGGATGCAATGGGCAGCCCCATGTGGGTGCAGACACTCTGGGAAATGGTTTCTCCAGTCCAGAGCTGGTATGGGCATGGGGACACTGAACTGGTGATCCAGTCACTGTACTTACAGCTCCAGGAGGGTGGCCAAGAAATTGGTGCTTCCTGTGTCTCTCTTTACCTCCTGTATCTTGCTGACCCTTTCTTTCTGGCTCAATGCTTGTAGTATTTTGCTTCCTCAACTGTTTGAGGTAGGGGGATTTAAATTTCTCTTCAGTAGATTTCCTGTGCCCTGTAAGCCCTGAACTAGACATGCTTTAGGGTGGATGCTTGGCTCTTCTTAGCGTTACCTGGACCAAATGGTTTCTGCTTCTATGAAATAGACTGCAAGCCATAAGGTTGACAGGTATGATGGCTGTATCACTTTATAGTATGAGCCCCTTTAAAAAAAAAAAAAGGGTGATAAAATTCCCTGTAACATATATTATTTGCACAGTGGAAACAGACCTGCCTTCCCTCCTTCCCTTCCAGTCTTCCTCTTACCATCCTTTCCCAGGCAGGTAGTTTTTAGGCTAAAATATTATAAAGATGTTTCCTAAATCAAAGATATATGTGATGGTAGGGAGGGAAGAAATTTTATGCTTAGGGACAGGTGAGGTGTTAGAGGCACCTTAGATACTGTCCTCAGTGTGGAGAGTGGTGTTCTCAACCTACTTTACAGCTACCTGGTAGTTGCAAAGCTTTTGTTGAATTAGAAGTTGTCTTTTGTGAGTTAATACAGGCTGATTGCTTTTAGTGGGTGTGTGGGGGTGTTTTGTTTTGGGGGGGGTGGGGGGGGGGGGGTTGGAGGGGTATTCTGTGGTTTTTTTTGGTTTGTTTTTTATTTTTAATAATTGGAATTGGAGGAAAGAGGTGAGTGTAGTGGCAAAGCAGTGACACACGTTGTTCCTTTAAAGCGACAATTTCCCCAAATCCCTCCTGTAAGCAGGGAGTGTTTTCTGTTTTATGCTGAATGCCGTGTATGTGTCAGAACTACGGATGCCAGACACAGCGATAAGTAAAAAGATCACACAGTTAATTATCTTGGCAAAAAGAAAGAGCAGTTTTTGTGGCACTGAGACACAGAAGGCATTCTTTGTGGAGGATGTGTGGGATAATCGCATTGCTGGTCTGTTGCAGGCTTGTGGAGTATCGCTTACCCTGTGTGCAGAAGGCACTCTTGCCGCCTCTTGTCAGGACATTAAACTGAATTACATTCCAGGCTTGAAACTCAACCTCCCACCTTGACAAATTGTCTGTGAACTGAACATGATTTGAACCACTCCAGTGCAGTTTTGCTCAGCGTCACCCCTTGGTACCATATTAATAGAACGTGTTAGCATCAGACAGCTTGGTGAAATGGTAAATATTACAGAGCACATGGCCAGATTGTCTCCTTGACGGTAAATAGATTGTGAATAATTGAATAATGCTATAATTGTGAAGAGGATCTGCCTAACATAAGGCACAAATTACACTTCTCTCTCTGCTCCAGCTCAAACATTTCAGACTCCTTTTTCTTTGCCATAATTGGACATAATCAGTAACACAGTCAGCGACTAAAGACTGTCTGGTATCAATTCCCAAATCCAGGAACCACAACATCTAGATTTTGAAAGAGTTAATGTTCTCTATTAGCTGATTAGTTCAGTTAATTTGTTGTGTCCCATGGTGATTGTAAAGTAAACAAGAAAGGGTACTCTGTTTCAAATATCTTCCTGCAGCTCTGTGTGTGTTATGTATATATAATCCATGCATATGTATATATCTAAAAGCCTGCCTGGTAGTTGAAGGTGTTGAGAAACTGCAGTTTTCCTTGGCTTCAGAGGAAGCTGTTGGCTCAGGACCTCCTAAAGAAAAGTTATCCAAGAATATTTAGTCTGGTCCAAAGGGAACGGCTTGTTCCATGGAGCAATTCAGAAAGAGAAATATGTGTGACTTCAAGAATTTGTCTCAGTTTTACTTGCAGGTACAGCCTGTATGGCTGCCTTGTGGGCTAGTGGAAATGCTTCGGGCAGGACTCATCTTCTACAGGAATGTGACTTTGCTTGCAATTAAATAATAATGATACTTTCCCTCCTCCCCAAATAAAGCTTACCCATTAATGTGTTCTGGCTTGCTATCCCTAGATTTCAAAACACATAGCTGTTGTGGAGGCAAAGGTAGCTTCTTTGAAGTGTAAACCACTGGTAGATAATTAGGTATATATTACAAGTTCCTGAAGTAGCTCTTTTCTCTATCTCCATCCATGAAAGACAGTGTATGTTACTGAGCAAATGCTTTTGCTACATTTGACTAATTGGAGATGCTGAAAACACCAGAGAGATTTTATGCAGTTGCTTAACCTCGTGGATGTGGGAGGTAGACATGGCTTCCTAGGATCAAATTTTATTTTAATTTGGAGTCAGACTGAGCTTTGTCAGAACTAGAGAGAGAACCTATTGGGTAAGTATTTGGGGTGTATGGAGCAGACAGCTGTTGGCTCCTGATTGCCATCGTGGTGATACCCATGCCATTGCTTCTGCATCTTCAGTGCAAGCTGAAACCATTTGGTGGGGAGATGCTTGGATACCTGAGCTCCAGGACCGTTTGCTTCCTCCTCTGTCCTGGTAGGCACCAACAACTTCCATTAACTTTTATATTAATCTTTATGCTTGCAAACAGGCAAAGATGGCATTTTTAACTCTGTGACAGCTGCGGGGCAGCTCACAATGATGGGCCCAAGAGCGGGAGGTGCTCGCAGCTTGGTGGGGAACAGCAGCTTGTAACGGTATCATGATTAAAGTGTCAAGTTACTGCTCTTTTGTATTATATGTAGACTGTAAAAGATTAACGCAGGGTGATTTATCTTCTGTTGGATTCGCTTGACAGTGAACGAGACTGTAACCAATTTGCCTGGAGCAGGGGAGCTCGGAATAAACTCTGGAGCTTTAGGGAGATCGATCATCAAGGGATGGACAGACACCTCATCTGGACAGCCCCCTGTGCCCTGGCATGTCCTGGGGAAGTCACTTCTAAAAATAATAATGGAGCATTTTGTGGTCACTTTTAACTGTTGAACCTTAGTGTTTTGAAGCTTCAAACAACCTTTTCCATAAGGTTATTCAGACCAGCAAGTCCCATTACCAGACCAGACTGTAACACTTCAGTTTACCCACACTTTCTGCAACTCCCCAGTTGCCTGCATTTTTTTTTTTTCACTGAAATTTGTCTGGATGAAAACTGCCTGTCAAGTTTATTTTGCTTTCTGTTTGTGGGGGTTTTTGTTGGGGTGGTTTTTTTTTTTTGTTTTTTTTGGTTTTTTTTAGACTAAAATTTGTTTTTAATTTTTTTGTTTGTTTTTTTTTTGTTGTTTTTTAGACTAAAATTTGTTTTTACTCTTATGAGGTGTGGAGTGTCATGAAATCTTGTTCCTTCTGGGCAATAGCAATCCTTAGCAGTACTGGGGAAACATCCTAAACCTTGATGATGACCAGATTGTGAGCACTGCTGTTTGCCTGCTGTGAGCACCGCGTGTGTATTTTGTACTCCTGGTTGTTAAATGGGGATATATAAATGCAGCCGCTGAGTAGGGAGGCACCACTGATTGGAAACCAGCATTAGCCAAAGGTCAGTGCTAATTACTCTGCCTCATTTGCATGAGAGGCTTTGAAAGATAGAGAAGAAAGTGTCTGTGGCATTTTCTGCCAACAAATTACTTGGCTGACAGGAAGATGTCACCGTTCATCAGTGCTGATAGACTGCAGGTTGGTACTTGTGCAATTAAGCAGGGTAGAAATATTACCTCGGAGAGTTAACTTTCTGGGAGTAATTACTGTAGGTGTCAACATGTGCTGATGAAAAGGAAGAGGATGTATTTACTATATGTGTGACTCAGGGTTATGAATGATTAGACAGTTGTTTATGATGATCACCTCTGTTTCTAACCCATCCTTTCTTCCTCTGTTTTTGGTTTACTGTGATGATGCCAGGGAGGGGTAGAGAACCACATCTATGCCAGTTAGGCTCTTCTTTTCAGAGTTTTGACTTTTTCCTCATCTAATGGAACCTTGTGAGCTTTAATGAAAGATTTAAGGGTTTTTTGGTTTTTTTTTTTTAGTCTTGCCACGTAGTCATACCCCTGCAGTTCTGGTAAAGGTGTTGCAGAGCTGAAGTTGAAGCAACTGGAATGGTAACACAAGGGAAGTCTGGAGGAGCTAAAGGAAAAACTGACTTTTGGAAGAAACCTAAAGGCAGGAGGCCCTTAATTAATAAGACCAATGGATTTGGATGATTCAGGTTCTGCATGGCAAATTTCCATTACCAGAATTTCAGTGGGGGCTAGGAAATTGGGCTCTGGAAACTAAACCCCATAGGAGTCTTTGTTGATTACTTAAAGGTGGAGTCCATTAAGGCCAGGTTTTGATGTTGTGGTTTTTGAGGATGTAAAACATGACTTCCAATGAAAGCTTTTGTTCAGTAGCATTGGTAGGATGAGGCTTGGCTCCAGCAATTATAATATTGCCAAACATATGTCCTGGAACGTGCCAGGTCTGGTCTATGTCCATGTTACCTCTGTGTGCCTATGACTGGGCAAATGCTGCTGGGCCTCTGCCATTGACAAGTCGGGGTTTCCTTTATTGTGAAAAGTGCAAATTCAGTTATTTAAATCTTCATACTTTTTTTTTTGCTTGCTCTGAATAAATCAAAGTAGAAAATAGCAGTAGCTTCTTGAATTTGTCAGTTGAACTGACAAATACTTTTTTCCAACTGCGTCCCTAGCTTTTCTCTGTTACAATTACATATTTAAACCAGGTGCATGGGATTCCAAATACCCTACCTATCTACATACTAAGTTACAGAGACTTATTGCTGTGCAGAAGCCAACTGTCCAAGCTCTGCTGTCACTGAATGACAGATAAGTGCAAGTCCTTTATGTTTCTTTAAATGTCACCAACTTTGTGCTTGTCCCGTGCACAGGACATGAGCATGAAGTCTAAAACACACATCAAAACCCCCCTCACCAAGCAAAGCGGTGGCTCTAGCCTCACATAAATCAGAGCTTTGACTTACCCTTTGCATAACAGGAAAGTACTTGGAAATTGTATTCGGAGACGAAGAGCTGCGTGTCGTCCTCTGAGACAGCACAATTTGTCATATATTAGGATCGTGTGTGTGGCCAAAGGCAATGCTGTGTGGAGCAAGGTGATGAATACTTCTCCTGTCCTACTGCAGTGCTCCTACCCCTGTGTATTGGAGATCACCATGCATTGTTTTCCTCTTCCTTCTGGATGTGATGGGGCAGCTGTGGCATCTCCTCGAGTTGAGGGGTGCTTTGGGGTCCTGGCCTGGCAGCATGGGAGAAGGGCTTGTTTCACCTGAGGCCCTGCATGTTCCTTCTGGCATGGCAGCTATGCTGTCCCCCCTCACCAAACTGCAGAGCCCAGCTCTCCCATGGAGAAGCAAAGGTGCAATGCCTGCTTCTTTGCAGGAACAACTTTGAATCAGTTGATATACAGTCAATATTTTATTGACGGGTCAATACACATTGACTGTATCAGCATAATCTAATACAGGCTCAAGTTTTTGGGGTACCTCAAAATTGCTCTGCTATAAGCAAGTTTCAGTGATGATTTAAATGATCTTTCGATGTCTGAGTGTCCTACTGAGAGGAGTGAGACAGAAGTTGCTGTCCCCTGCAAACCATGCTTTGCCTGGCTGCATAAACTGTTTAATGTCTTGTTTCGTAGTTACGGTTATCAGATACTACTAACATTTAGAAACAGAACTCGTACAACACTTAAGTTGTAGGGCAATGTGATGAGTTGAATGGTTAATTCAAGGTAAAAAATTATCAGATGGCAGAGCATAGAGGCTGAGAAATGGGAGTCTTGAGCTTTAGCTTGGAGCTGGGTCAGAAATAGGAAGGCACAGTTATGATCACCAGAATGTTTAAAATCATGGGGATAAATGTGATCTAATAAAATAATAAAAAAAAAAAAAGGCAGAAAGAAGAGGAGGCTGAGGATAATCTTATGGGTTTTGATAGACTGTAAGAGAAGCACTAAGGAAAAAATTTGCAAAAAGTACTAGAGCTAGAGAGCGGTACCTTGGTAGAGATGAAGAACTTCTTTACACCCATAGTTTACATAGCATTTTTGGCTTAAACTGTGCTAGAGCTTGTTAAAGATTTCCAAAATCCCTTGTTTACACTTTGATGTTTGGTCTTTTGATAAAAAGAAACGGGAAAGACAGACATTTACAACAAATGATAATTTCCAGATGGAAAACCTTTCATTAATTTTGAACTCAACTGCATTGAGAAGTATGTAAGGTTTTATTTAAAGTCCCTTCATAAACTAAAAGGTGCTGCTGATGGCATGCTTATTTTCATATTTGATTAGTAAGCACACTAAAAACTTTACTAAAGAGCAAGACTCTCCAGGAGGGCCGTTCCTCTCCACGTTCCTTCCTCTAGTGCCATCATTTGTCACTCAGTGCTGTTAGATTAAAAGCAGCATGGCTGCAGCTCACTTATTATCTACAGCCACTTAAAGGCCAGCGGTTTCAATTTTAAAACCTTTTACATTTCTGTGAGTTTCAGTAACACATCTTCATCCATGGCTGCTCAGCTATTTATTGACTTTGAATGAAGGAGAAATGGAAAACCATCTTTACTGTGTGCCTTGAAGAGTTCCCAGCATGAGGGAATGCTACAGTGTGTTGGGTTTGGGTGGTGTTTGGGGTTTGTGGGGTGGTTCTGGGTTTTGTTTTGGGGTTTTTTTTGTTTCTTTTGTTGGGTTTTTAAGTTATTTTTCATTAATTTCCTTTGGAGTAGAAGTAGGGCAGTAGCAGTGGGTTGAGTGCAGCAGTCACTGATGGAAAGAAACAGTGATGAAAGCAGCTTTAAGTGTCTGCTACAACTATTTATATTATCAAGAAGAAGCTTCCATTCCTTTGCCTCTGTAAATGTAATGATACCTTTGATTAGCTGAATTGATAAAATTGGGGTGGTGGCAGGGAAAAAAATAATTCATTAAAGGGACATCTTTACAAAGTTGATACCAGTGTTTATCCCAGCTTTTCTTTTTTTCATGTTACATAGTAAATCTCAGTTAATCTTATATAGCCACTGGGTCTATGGCTAGGGGGTTGTCTGCCTAAAACCTTGGGTGTCTCTATTTAAGGGGGAGCTGGAGAGGGGGCTGAAGGATGGAAATCCAGCTGGGTTACCTTTCCTTATACTTCCACATGTCTTTAGACTATTACGACTCCCCCTGAACAACCACACTAATCAACAAAATAATTCTTTGTTGAGCAGATACAATTGCTAGGAATGTGTTGATTCAGATTTGAACTGTCTCATGGCATGGACTGTTTTAATGTGCCACAATAAAACTTCTGAAGAGTTCATTACACTGGAATTGAGTGGACATAATGAGGGAATACTGTGTAGTTATGTATTTGAGGACAGAAAGTAATTCGCAGGTACATGCCTTAAGATTTCAGATCCCTAGACAGGGAGATCTCCTGGAGTTTTATACTTACTGGGAGACTTGGTAAGGTAAACTTGGGATCAAAACAATTTTCATAGATGATCAAGTCCTGAAATATTTTAATATTGACAGAGATAAAAATCAACTAAAGGAAGGACAACTGCTCTGGCCTTCAGGTGATTGCTCAGTGGTGCATAGCTTTGCTAGTAAAAGCAAATAAACCTTCAAGACAAGAAATACTGGCAATGTTTTTACTGTGAGCAATGCCCTTAATGCATTGGGCAGTAATTAGGTAAAGTAGAAAAAGGATAAAAACTCAGAAATAATCTTACTTCTCTTTTTTTCTGAGGTTTATTCTATGAGAACAAAAAAGATAGTCTGGATCTAAAGAAAACCTCAAAAACTACTGATAAAGCAGTTATCGGGTGATGTGTGTAAATTACTTTATCTAAATAACACTAAAGGAGTGCATGAGAGCTGCTACTACATTCAGCTTATGGAGCTTACAGGTTTGCTCTGTGAAAGAAAATCCTTTGTTTTTTTCTAGTCCATTTTGCTTTTTCAAAGGATGATCCAGCTCATTTAACAGGCATTTTAAATCTGGCCATTGGTTGATTGTAACAAGAATTGGACTGGGGTGGGGGGTGGGAAGAGGAAATACCTGAGGACATTAAAGGGTTTAGACTTTTGTCTAAACTCAAAGGTTTAGACCTTCCCTGCCAGGAGTATGTGGTTGAAGGAGCAGAGGAGGCACCTGTCTGTTGCCTCACCTGGAAACCCTGCTCCTCCAGCCTGTGCCACAGTTTTTACTTTTACTGAAACATTAGGAGAAGAGCATGCATCGTGAGAGGGAATGGAGAGCTTAAGGGTAACTTTCTTTACATTATAGCAAATCTGAAGTGATCAGAGACTAAAATTACTGTTATGTATTAAATTATTAATTAACTGTATTTCAAAGACCTACCTAGATGGTAGAGCTGCATTCACTGAGAACAAACAGAGTATCTGAACGTATTGGCGACTTATTTTGAAAACCCTTGGATTTGTTTGAACCATGATATTGGCTGATGCTAACTGCAGAGCATCCCAGCCTGCTGGGAAGAGTTCTGCAGAATAGTGACATCTCCTGGAATAAGCACAGCTCCCCAGACTGCAGTCACTCCTTCAGCCAGAATGCTAGAAATACAGAGTGGGAAAATTTTAAATTGTATTTGAAAATGGAAGACAGCTCAATAACATTTATATACTGGTTCAGCCTAACCTTAGACACCTTATAACCATATTAATCTCAGGTTAAAAGTGCTTGTGTACTGCAAAATAGTAAAAAATCAAAAGCTTTCAATCAAAGTCTGCATTTTTTTGGAGAAAGTGAAGTGTAAGTGAAATGGAAACAAGTTAGTAAAACAAAACTTAGGACACCATTTGGGTGGGGATTTTTTTTTTTTTTCCTATTTTTGATCTTTGGGGAGAAGAAAGAAAATGACACTCTGCCATTATGGCCCTGATATTATCATACTGAGTAGGTTATACTGGGCTCTGCTGCTTCTATCAGTAAGTGTGGCCAGAGTTACTCGCAGGAGGTGGTGAGGAAGTCATTGTGAAACCCTGGAGAAAATGGCTCACTGCTTGGGCCCTCCCTGCCCCTCACCTGAGAGCAGAGCCTCTCAAAAGTGACACAGGGCATTGAACTTCCCTTAAAAAGTCATTCCAGGCTTGCATGGTCCAAAGTGTGGGGAGAAGATCCCTACTTTGAGTGGAGGTTCATCTTGTTTTCATAAACCACTGGGCTGACTACTCTGGAATGGTTGTAGTGACTCCTAAATTGCCTTTAAATTGGAATTTAATGTCAAAACAAAAAACACCTTTTTCTAGCCTCTGGGTTTGATTTCCTGTATGTCTTTTTTGTCAGTAAATTGGAATTTAATGTCAAAACAAAAAACACTTTTTTTTTTCTAGCCTCTGAGTTTGATTTCCTGTATGTCTTTTTTGTCAGCTTGAGCTGTTGTGCTTTTAGCTTCATTGCCTCTGAGACTGTAGTAATCTCTCTCACTGTGGGGAACACAAAACCCTTAGTGCTGGGATGGGTTAGAGTTTCTCTAGTTTTACTGCCTTTACCACCTTGGACTTGATGAACAAACAAACAAAAAAACCACAACCCACAAAAAATAACACCTAAAAAACACTAAAAAACCCCCAAAACCTAAACAACCCAAAAAACCACCACACCTAAAACCCCCCCCAAACTGCCATCAACACCAAAAAGCAATCGAAATACAAAGCTCTTATTCTGAGTGGTGCTATACACAGGCTTTCTGCAACTCAATATGTAAGTAGTTCAGAAGCCAACGTTGAGGGTTGATGATGACTATGGAAGGAGCCCATGTAAGTCACAGCTGCTTGCTCATGCCACCCTTGCCCCAAGGAAACAACCCCAACACCCCCTTCTCAGCGCTTCCTTCTTCTGAGAGGTTTATTTTCACTGGCATGTGCTTTAGTGTATCATTCAGGCTAAAGCTACACCAGTCACTAATGTTTTAATGTTCAAGCCTCTAATTATCGAAAATGCAGGAGATATTTAGCTCATTATCTTCTTTTAAAATTCTAATGAATGACACTGAAGCTGTTGTGATATTTTTCTTTTTGTTAATGTGGAACATGTAAATTTCTGAGACGTTACAACTGTAATATTACATCTCCCTCTCTGATGTTGACAGATCTTAAATGTAGCAACCAAAGGAAAAAAAAACCAAAACATTTAGCTGCTCTGTAGTGATGCAAGTGCCTTTATGTAATTCCTTTCAGCCGGATACTATATAAACCCTACAATATTTAGCCAAAACCAAACTAAACCACATCAGTAAAAATAATTACTACTGATGTTACAGGAAAGCTAGCTTTAGACATGGGGTTCTTCAGCCTTTTTCTGTTTTGTCTAAATTCTTTGTGTCTGTGGCCACAGCAATAATCCCTGTGCAGTTTTGTGGTGCAGGATGCAGAGAACAGCTTGCGTGGCACACAACGGGAACGCTTGTGTTGTTTGTTCTTGGAGGGGAAACTCAAGGAGCCTTGTCCTGAAAAGCCACTGTACATACAGAAAGGGATATGCAGCCCATGCTCTGAAGCAGCTAGATCCCAGATAAAAGTGACAAAACTCGGGGTAGGGAGGGGAGAAAGAAAAATTTGATCTGCATTTATGCTTGTGTATGAGTGTGTGTGTGTATATATATATATATATATACATATATGTATGCTGAGCACAGGGATAGGGAGTCTAAATTTTATTTACTATTAGAGACTTGTATGCACTTGCAGCTACTTAAAAAAAAAAAAAATAGAAGATAGGTATTTAAACTTGTTACAATGCCTATTAGGGCAATGCCCTTAAAATAAGTGTACCTCGGTGACTTGCTCGAGGTTACACAAAAATTGCTGGGAAACTTTGGAGCTGAGCACCAGTGGCATGATGCCACTGTACTGTGGGAGGGCTTTGGGACCATCCTTCCTCCTTAACTGGCATTTTGTGTAAAAATGTGGAATACTGTGTTTGCATACATAATGGCTGCATCTTCTCAACTTGTACTGAGTCATGGACTAGCACTGTTCTAGTCTGCTTTTCATAGGCTGAGTAGGGGCAAAATTGGAGACAAAGATGTTTAATCCTGCTGTCATGAAAGCAGGTGTGATGGGAATGGATTAGTTTAATCCTAGAAGAGTGTGGGTCTTCTTTTGACACTTTGGTTTTGGAATTGCTTCACTAAAATCCTGCTTCCACACAATGGCAACATTTTGAGTTACGTTATGAGAATGGTAAGAAAATATTAAGAATAGCAAATGTTTCTAGAACTGATGTCCTCAGAGCTAAGGGTGGTTAATAAACATTGGGTCTTATTTCTCAAAGAAAAAATTGGATTTTTATCATCTGTGTGATAATACTGTAGGTAATGGATTGTTATCCTACATGAATTCAGTGTTTAATGAAAACTGTTACATTAAGCTTAATAAAACAAGTTTGTGTGCTGTGTGATTGACAGCACCTGGTAGGCTGCAGTGAGATAAACAAAAGACTTCCACATTCAGGAATGGATGTCAGAGGAGTCTTAATTAGATTCAACATTCAGAGGGTCCAATTCACCTTGAAAGGGTATCGGAGCAACCTATGAATTCTGTGTACTGCTGAAATGCAGTCACACTTCAATTCTTTGGGTAAAGAGAGGGAAGTGTTTCCCTTCCCTGTAAAGCAAAAAGCAACAGAAACTTTTATGAGATTGTATGATACATCTACAGTGACTTCTTCCAAGTATCATTTTGTATTTATTTCATTCATCTGGAAAAGCCTTTACTAGCATTCAATCTTTCCCAAGTGCAAGGTCTTGATCCAAAGGCTTCAAAGCAGGCATCCCATTGACCAGATCGGGCAGCTATCTCTAATCTCTTCCTGATGAATTCGCAGTCACTTCAATTATGTGTTTTAGAGGCATGTGTTCAAGAAGTATAAAACTTCCTAAAATAGTTCAGCTTTCCAATCAGGTTGCAGAGCTGAATAATTAGAATACAAGCTCTGAAACAGCAACGTTTCAACATTTCATTTTTGAAGGATGATGGTGTGTAAGTGCCCTCCCTGAAGATTTTTTTTTTTTTTGCCCCGTGATTACTTTGCTTGCATTTGCTTTAATCTGTTGCCATGTGCAGCAAAAAGACAAATTGTGTTTACATTACCCTAGTCCCTCCCTTCATTTCCAAAACAACTGCTTTTATGCACTTCAGGCAGCTTGAATCAGGCCTAATTACAAAGTCCTACATCTGCTTTCAATCTATGGGCTAGCACACAAGGTTGCTCTTGTATTTAGACTTACACAGTGGTTTCACTTATTTGTTTATGTTTTGCTTTAAAAATGTATATGTATAAACATCCACAAGGACAACAACATCCTAACATCTGACATCCGTCATACAGCAGCTAGGAAGGATTTCCACTTCCATGCTTTGCTGTCTCCTCCAGACACTTGAGCTCTGTCAGGACAGGCCCAAAGTTCTTGGCTAACCAAAATCACTGAAGCCATACTGGGGCTCATTAATATTAATTATTTTTGTTTCAATTTGTATCAGCTGTCTTTGGTTAACAAGGAGGAACCCAACTTGAATAAAAGCTTCCATCTCCAACTTTTGGGTTGGTTTCCTCCATGTTGCAAAAAGGTTTGCTGAAATAAAAGAAATTATATAATGGATATAGGGAGGAAAGGTATCCATCTGCTAGGGTAAGTTTTCTGATGTGATGCAGTGGTCTCAATTTTCCTTGAAATGGTCATGCATCCTTGAAGTTTCTGTCCACACTTTGTCTTACCATGATGAAAAGCATCAAGGTAAGACAGGGAAGCATACTTTGCTGTGAAAGGGATAAGCACAAATCTTGGGGGAGGGAAAGGGAAAGCTTTATTTTTTTTCAGCTTTTCATTTTGTGAAAAGTTTTAACATCAGATCCAGAGTAAGAACCAAAATACTGAAGCAATAGAATCTCACAATGGGTTGAATTTCTAGATTTTATCACTCCTGCCCAGTGCTCAGTAGCCTCTTAGTCCTGCTGAGCACCACTTAATTCTGAACATTTACCCACCGCAGGTCAGCCTTGGGCTCTGGTCCTGGTGGCTGAGGAGCTTGAGCCCTGCAGTGGTTTGAGAATTCAACAGGGAGATGAGAAGGGGGAGAGATTGGTGCAAAATCAAGAAACTCCATTCCCAAAAGTCGAACTTTTTTCTTAAAACACAAGGGATAGGCACTCCTATGATTCAGTGAGGAGTTGTAAGATGCAACTTCCTGGTGATTACATTTGTTTAGTCACGTATCAACAACAGCCTCCTTAAGCACGTGCTGAATCTCTTTATCCTACCCTACCATTTCTTTGTTCTTTTTTCTTAAACAGAGGGACTATACAGATGAATGAGAACATGTAAAATACACTCAGATTTAAGGACAGGGTTACTTTGTGTTTTATGATAGCTCATAAAACATTTTTTTTTGGCTATGTTGCTTGACAATAAGGATAAAAATTCTTTACTAAGGAATAGAAAACATTAAAAGATAACTGTTTTTATGGTCTGTTGATGTTCTTCAGATATCACGGAATAATGCATGAAACCATAGAAAACTCTTTCTGAGAATTTCTGTATTAAGAGGTTACAGTATTAAGAATTAGCCTTAAAGAGGTAAATTATTACTTGGAAGGTCATTCTTACTCCAAGCAACATCATGTGGATCCATGATAAATCAGCATTATGCATGAAGGAAAATCTAAAATTTATCTGATAGAAAACCAGGATCACATAATATGCCTTGTATGGCAGGTGGTATGGGTGGTGGGGAAGTCCAGGGAAATTGTTTTCTTTCAGGAAAATGTCAAAAACAAGAACCAACACACTCTCAAGTTTAATTTATGGTCCATAGAAAGATATGGAGGTATTGTTTATTTTTTATAAACTAATTTCTTAGCTGGGGTACCAAAAAAAATTAGGTGGGATGAATCTGAGGTATAATACTTTATCTTGTCTCCTGTAGTCAGAGGAGAAAGGGGTGAGCAATGAGCCCAAGGTGGGATCTCAGTCGTAAAATGCTGTTAGTTTTCTGGATGATGCCATCATCCATATTAATTGTATGCCCAATGAAATATGCATACATTGCTTACAGGTCCAGTATCAAACTCAAAATGAAATGCCATTTCTTTTTCAGATGTTCTAGTCTGATCTTCTCTCCATTGTTGAAGGTGTACAGCCTTTTAGAATGTTTCCATGTTAGTTTTGGTCTCGTCTCATTCCTTCATGTGTTTCTGAACAGCAGTGCTAGTATTCTTCTGACTTTTTGAGCAATTTGTGGGGTTTTTATGCATATAACTTTTCCTATAATTATTACAGAGTACATCGGCTATGGAATAGACCTGTATCTGTTTTGTGTTGTGGGGTATATTTTACTCTATAATAAGATTGTATAAAATTGAGAAGTCTCTTTTGCTCCATTTAAATTACACTCTGTCTTAACATCACATTCTTAATTTCCTTCATTTCCTCAGTGACTTAATAAGTCCTTAAATTAAACAAGAAAAGCGTTCTAATGCAGAGGTGAGGAAATCTAGAGTTAAAGCTGCTACTCTACTCTTAATTCACCCAGTGGTGCATAGGCACGCTATTAAGAAAGCCACAGAACAGCAGGTAAGCTTTTATCTTATGTTTCTGCAATGTATATACCATATGTGCTACACAGTTCACTGCATATGCTATGTACGATCACCCACTGCTTTGGACCCCTGCTGTACCAGGGTACAACCAGGTGATGTAAGAGGATGGGGAATGACTGCCTGATTAATATATTCCTGTTTTTCTTGATGATCTCTCTGCTCGTAACACATTCTTGTAGTGGAATGGGACCTAAAACTATCTTCCTGCCCCCAGCCTCCTGTTCTTTCCCTCTTTCCATTCTGTAACGTGTGGAACCTCTTGTGGTCTTCTGCCTATTAGAAATTAGAGACTCTTTCCTCAAAGAGTAAAAACACACAAGCCCTTCAGGTTTCCCAAATTACTCTTACGATTGAAGAAATTAGTCCTGGGTTGTGGCAGCTTTCACTTTGTGGAATGAACAGGGAATGTCAATCGATGCCTCCCTTTGCTTCTCCTCTTACACCAAATGCTGTAGAGTTTTGAATTATACGCCGCTGGGCAAAGCTAATTGTTTTCATGCAATACTCCTCTATAAATTACTACAGATCTAACACTTAGTAGTTGATTAAAATAATTCACACTGAGGTAGCTTTCCAGGATATAAGGTCTTAATCTTCAGTAATCCTTTCCTTATGATATTACTTAGACTACAGTGAATTGTATGGCAGATTGTTTTAGTCTGATTCTCCAGTCTTGGCTCACCATCAGCCTGGATCCTTCAAAAATAACAGATCAAGTGTGTTCTCTCCTACTGCCCCATCCCCGAGGTTGTAAAATGCTATGAGGCACACAAGTGAAGGTTGCCTCCCTGCCGCGTGCAGGGGACCAGCAAAGCTATTAAGCATCCGTTGTGCTCTTTGTTGCTAATTTCTAAGTTTCTTTGCCTCCATCTTCTGAGACAGCAAAAGAAAAGGAGAGCAGAAGGTGAAGTCAGAGTAATTCCTCTGACTGCACACGTTGGGAACTGGCTGTGAAATCTGTGTAGACACACTGTAAACTGCAGTTATCCTCGTTTTGAAAATGCATTGATCAAAGGGACTCTGTCAGTATCTGATTAAGGGCCATGTAAGAGCACTGAAGACATTTCCTTCTGGTTAACAGCTCTGATTACAGGGGGCTCCTGGAGTGAATTTCCCTGCTAGCAGACAGGCTTGTCTCCAGGCTCCACCTGACGCGATAGGGTTTCTCAATGGTATGGCTTCCTGTTGTTGAAGGCTACTATTCATTCACAGCTTGTAAATCAGTGGCTTGTAAATCAGTGGATGAAAAAAACTACTGTTAGAGAAATGTTCCTCAGCAAATTCCTCTCCTTCCCCCAGATACTTGTTTTCCCAGGGCGTATAGTCCATGATCATGGAAAAATATTTTAAAATTCGACATGTGTAACTAATGATAGAGGTGGAAATGAAAGACCATACATTCTTCATTACCTGGGAAATTTGCTGTAACTACTTTAATGTGATTTTGATTTTTTTGTTGCTGATGTTTTTTTTAGATCTGAGTTTGTTTTATATTAGAGCCAAACCAACATTCTCAGTGCTAACAAGCAATTGACTGGCATATCTTTACAGCACAGTAACCAGGATGACTGGAAGCTTAATGTAAGCAAGAAGTAAAGAGATTTGGGGTTGCTTAGTACTGATTTTCCTGCATAAATGATTGAAATAGTGTTTAAGAAGCTCTGCCCTGATGAATGGCATCCAGGTGACTTTCAGCAGCTGCTACTATTGCAAAGAGCACAATGCAGCCAGCAAAAATAGCTTGCAGGGGTTAGAGAATGCCAGGAAGCTATGATAATTAGAGTGCAACATTTGGTAGCCAAACCTCAAGAAATACACATATTTAGAAATATAACAAGCTCAAACTGAATTACTGCCAGACATACTGCTTATCTCACCTAACACTGAGAAATGTGCTGTGCATGTCATTTTTATTATTAGCTCTTTTCTGTGTAGGACAGTGGGCAGAGTTCTGTTCTGAGTTGTGTTCTGTCATGTGTGGTTCATGATGTACTTGCAGAAATCCACTTACTGGGACAAATTGAGTTATCTTGGTAGTTCATACCACTGACCTGAGTGCAGCCTGCACTGGTGTGTACAGGTATCTATAAAGGTGAGCTCAGGGCCCTCTGCTCTGTTGAAGGGTTCAGCAAGGTACAATGATGCCTCCCTGCCCCTCAGTCCAGATGTGCTCCTACCCTTACCCTCACCACAGCTGGAGCTGCCTTCTCCCTCCAAGATGATGAGCCCTGCCTCAGGCCAAAGGTGGCCCAAGCATAGATGGAATTCACATAACTAAATATAATGTTCTTGGCACAACCTCACTGGGAGTCCTTTCTGCTTGCATGATGAGTAGGAGCACCTTTCCTCCCTCACCCTTCCAGTAAGGATGCTGCTTTCACTTTTTTTTTTTGTAAGTTTCCAAAGGCAAAGAAAAACAGTATAATTAATCTTAGGAGTTAGCCTCTTGCCTGGTCAAAAGAGGTGATGTTTGCTTTCTTGTAGGAGATAGTAGGTATAGGGTAGGTATGTTTGCATTATGGAATAATGAGAGCAAACTCCTTTTTCTGCAAACCAGGATGGTGCTGCAGTCAAAGAAACATATCCAAATGCAAAGTGCTGGAGTAGAATAACTATGGTTAAAAAAAAAAAAGTTGCTTTTTTCTCTCTAACCTAACTATCAATTAATTTTGAACTTCAAAATACTTGCTATGTTATTAGTCTTGATTATCCAGTTAGTTATGAACATTGTGGTGTAACTTCTTTCCATGAGAAAAATTGCAATGTGCTTTGAAGTAAGATATTCTGAGATGTAAGAAAACGTGCTCCCTAAAATGCATTGACAGCTTTCAATAGAGAGTGGGATAGCAAGAAAACCTCAGCTATAGGAAAGAATAATGTGCTTAATTTCACAGTTCTTAGAAATATTGTCTCCAAAAGCAGTCTGTCTATGCACATGCATAACTTACATAGTGAATGCAGAAATCTCTGTTTGGATTCATATTCCTAATAAAAACAACTCCAAGTCCTTTTCTTAAGTGAAATCAAAATTGAACTTGACATATAAAATAGCTGGATGATATTTCTTCACCATAACTTCTAATTTTTATGCTCATCTCCTTTTCTTGGTTTTAATGGAGAATAAATACAAACAAGCTGAAATGCCATGATGAAGGGTTGTATTAGCAGTATTTCCATTAGCAAAGGCTGAAAATTTGGTGGCACCTCCTCCACTTCTGTGTACTAAACCGGCCCAAGAAGACATCTCAGCTTCTGGATGTTCCCATAAACCAAAATCTCAGACTTTGAAGTTTTTCAATAACTACAAATTGTGACAAAGTTAGAGAAAAAGTAATTTATCTCCTTAGCCTCTCAGAGCTTCTAAAAACAATTATTTTTATTGTTCTAAGACTTAAGAGTAAAATTTCCTGAAGTTAGAAATTTAAAGATGTAGTCTTGCTTCCGTGCACATGAGTTAACCACAAAGCCTGTGCAAGACTACTCAAGCCCTGTGACACTTGACCTTTCACAATCTGCTTATTCACCTGAAAATTCTGGCTTGGAGTCATGTACTTTTTTCCTGTATACTGCTCTGTCCCAATGAAATCCATTGTGCTTTAATCTACTTGGGAATACTGTGACTTGTAACTACCAATTTCTGAAACTTTTATTACTTTTCAAAATTGGACCTCTGGACATAAATTCATGTAGAACTAATTTATTTCTAAGCCATTTTAATAGGCTTAGGTACTAATTAGTTTCGATTTCTTGATTACTGTCTTTAATCATTTTGTGGCTGGTCACTTGACCCTAATGACTCAGTCTTTCTGATTTGATTAGGAAGCTATGGGCACTGGTAAGACTAGTTGCCTGGATATAAACTGTTTCTGGAAGAACCTTTAGCATAAATGTCAAAAGAATAGTTCCTCAGATCCATCATTTCCCTCTTATTTGTACTTAGTGCTTTCCCAATTTAGTAACTGAGGACTTCTAGGAGACCTGATGGACACTCAATCCTTTTTGATGTTGTGGTAGACACACACCAAGCTGAGTTTAGGCATGGCTGGTAGTTAATCACTAAGAAGGGGAAAGAATTGTATGTAATTACTGGGTCTGTTCTCATGATGAAACTCTTTTCCTTAGAAAGAGTCCTTAAAAAAGATAAAGCAAGCTTAATATCAGTAAGTGAATCTGGTATGTCCATTCCATCATGAGTCATGTTGTAAAATTCATTCCACTATATGTGATTGGGGAGGAATTTAGCATTTATTTTTCCCTTGGTTCCTACTGCATCTGTTATTTGTGTAAATAGAAGACTTACAAAAACACTTTATACACTGTATTTTTATATCAAGCAAATTGATTTGTGTGTTTGTGTATTTTGATCCATAGTTTTCCAGTTTCTTGTATGGGTGGCTCTTTTTTCCTTTTTCATGCCTCTGCTTTTGCCTTTTTTTTTTCTTCTGACAAATGCTTATTTTTCTATTTGTGTCACATTTCCTTCTCCATCCATCAACCTTCCTGCCCTTGGAAGTTTTCATTGCTTTTAACTTGGGTCCTTATTTAATCATTACATTAATTCCTGCTAAAACTTGCAAAAGAGGAGATGATTTGAAATATTAATGGAAAACAAATCATGGGACTGTATTCCACTTTCACTTTCTTTTACTATTTGAGTTTGTATGTGCAAGAGTTAGAAGGCATTTGGCCAAAAACATCTTATGCTGACCTTGCAGGAATTTGATAAACTTGAATGTACTGGGAAGTGTGTAATCAAGGCAAAGCTGCTGAATCTAAGTACTTGCTATAGACACAAAGAGTGCTCTAGCTTCAAAGCCTTTCAGAAATTGTGTCTTGTTCTTATAATACCTCTGGAATGTGGTTGTTTAGAGTCTCAACATTCATTTAATTAGTCATTTTGCAGACTTAAGTGGTTGTGGTTGAGGGTTTTTTTCAGAGGTACTGATTGGCTTTATTTTTGCAAAAATCTATGTTTAAAATGTGACTGAAGAACCTCAAAGCTGCAGGTGGAGATGATTTATTTATTTATTTCCCTAGCTGGTGTGGAGGCAGTAGTCTCTGAAAACAAGGTTGGAGAATTATTCAATGCTACAACTAAGTTAATTAACATCATATTTTTATAAGGGCAGAAACAACTAACCATTAGCTGGTTAGTGATCTTCATGGTGTGTTAGCCAAGACAAAAAACTGAATATAACTGCTAATTGGTATTGTGAGAAGTATAAATAATATCAGTTGTTTTCTAAGGTGGACAAGGATGTTTGGTCAAGATGTGTGTGTGTGTGTGTGTATATATATATATATATATATATATATTTTCATGCCTGGAGCTAAATCAGAAATGATGAGGAGAATGTGAAGGAGAAAACTGGTCCATATTCATGGAACTGAGTTCAAACCATTGAGACTCTGGGCACTGGGTTTTAGTTTTGGTTATATGCAGCACCAAATGAAATAGACTTTTGAGTTCCGTATGAAGCTTTAGGAAAAGCTATCGTAGATAAAAGTTCACTAAGTAATTGGTCTATGATAACGCACATCTCCAAGAGTCTCTGCTGCATGCTGAAGGGAAAATATTCATGGTATTGGGGCACATTCACACATCTTGAATGTGTGAAACATTAATGCATGGTATATAAGGACACTATAAATGTTGATGAGAATTCAGAGGAAATAAGTTTTCCTTTTCTATCATACTGTATCTAGAGAAAGAAAAATTTCTTTAGACTGACAACAGCTTTTCCTATATAGCTTCTTTATACTCTTTTCAGTGCAAAACACTTTTCTCTGCAGTTGCTTGAGCAACAATCTTTTGGATGCATCATGCAGGGTTCTCCACTCTCTGGAGTCTGCAAGTCACTGCAGAGAAATATATGTTCTTCAGGTGCACCCCTTTCACACCCCTCTTTCCTCTCTCCCAAGACTTCTTGGACTTTTTTTCTGCCCCCCTCCCCCGTATCCTCTTATGATCTCTATATCTTCCAATAGTTAAGACTTTTTTTTTTAAGAGGGAACAAAATGATAGCACTACTTTAGATTCTTGGGAATGGTGCCAGAAATTTTGTATAGCTGTTTCAGACTTCCAGCTGAAGCATACTGGCTACCTATTCCCAGTTGAAATGTTTTTTTGTTTTGTTTTTGTTTATTTGTGTTTTCTTTGGGTTTTTTTATTTAAATGTCATTTATCTCTAGAGGATTACAAAATGATTATTATGAGATGGCAGCTCCACCTCTTGGTATTAAAACAAAGATTTTAAAATATATTTTGCCTATGATTTTGTTTCCCATAATCTATATTTATTCTGCATTTTATTAATAAGGTGAAGCCCTTATGAAAAGACAGATTGAAGAAAGAAGTGGAGTTAGGTCTTGAGTGTTTGAAGTTTACTGGCTTGACTGTGGTCTGTTGTGTGGCTTTTCACAACTTACATCACTTTCCTGTACATATTATCATCATATGACATTCTTTTAAGATTTCTTTCTGAAAGTGCTGTAGAAGAGCTGCATATTATTATAAGAGAAAGGGAGGGAATGACAAAGCTGAAAAAGACCTTAAAATATCTGTCTCTTCCTAGCACCTTTTTGCAAACATGCTATTTGAATTGTGGAATAACCTGTGATTGTGGAATAATCATGATTGAGTCTGATATCTTTAAAGAGAATTTTTTTTATTAAAATCCCAAATTCCAACCCACCCACCAGAAACTTTCCAGACCAGACTATAGAGCAGCTTATTATTGTTGGTTTTATTTATCCTGCCTAAGAGTATGCTGTCCACAATAAAAGGAAAATGTAAAAGGTCACAGAGAATCCCATCCTATTGTTTATAACTAGAGTTCATCCTTCCCTGGAGATGGAGAGCTGCTGTGGACAAGGGAGAGACATCAATTGTCTTCTCTAGTAGGTGCTTTGAGGTGCCTGGTAGGACTGCTTTCTCTTGGTGTCTCACTATTTCTCATGGGATGCTGCTCCAGGTCTGATGGGTGGGCTGGAGGAGACCAGCAACAGCCACCACGAGAAGGGGGTTGGAAGAAATGCTGTCAGGCTGGGTGCTATCTACCTGCACAGCCTTGTTACTCAGGTGTGGCCAAAGTCTGCGGCTGATACGAGATGGGAGGACAGAAAGCAAAAGCTTGGGTGGAAAATGCAGGAAATCCTGTTCCCCCACAGGATTCAGTGAGAAATTGAATTTTATTTTTTCTTCTTCATTAGAAGATTCTTCCATGAAGTTTTGCTCTCCAGTTGGCTTCAGAGTGCTGAAAGCTTCCATGGGGTGTTCCTCTAGGGACTTTGTTGCAGGTGGTGTTTGGGGTCAGTTTCTTAATGACTGCTTTAATGGAAGATAAAGATTGAGGGGATGTATGCATCCCTCTGGTTAGGGCATGGGAAACCTTTAGTGTTGGGTGGAAGGCAGGTCAACATCCTTTTTTCACCAAAGGCCAAGGCAGTTATTTATGTAATTCTTTTTGTTTTTCTATGTAAACATGTCCATCATATATGGTCAAATTTAAAATATACCATATGCTCTGTTTCTGAATGCACTGATCGCAGTGCTTTCTGTTGTAGTTTGTTTGTTTGACTTGTGGGTGAAACAACAGAGAACCCACAGATGGCATCTAATATTTAGGCAGGAAGAAGTCAGCATCAGTATTGCAGAGGAAAATGTTATAAATAGAAAATGTGTCTGTAGAAGAGCTAATTAATTTACAGTGGAAACACTAAGCAAGATAACTGGTGCCAAATTCTCACAGGAATATTTTAAACTGACACTTTCTCGGTCTTTGGAATAACTTTCATTGTGCTTCAGCATGAGGAAGTGTAAAGAAGCCATGGGAAGTCTGGTGTGTTGCAAGCTTTTCTGAATACCAGCTCTGCCAACTTAAACTCTGAGTTTGTCTTATTGTACAGTATGTGCTGGTAAGGAGAAAGTGTGATTAGCTCTCTCATAGCTTTTAGTTGCATAAAGCATTCTGCCTTACCTCTTGGGGAAGCTCAGGGATGCAGTCTGCTCCATCACAGTGAAAAGCTGTGCAGCACACTGGAATTGCTTCCATGTTGAGGTGGGGCTATAATTGAGTTAACCAACAACAACAGATGGGTTTGTTCACTTGGGTTTTTTTTTTTCTTTTTTTTTTCCCTTGGCACATTTTAAGATCTGGATTTAACATCTATGGTTAAATGATACTTCATCTTACCTCCCACATCTGGTCCTTTCCTTTGAGCCCTGGATGCAAATGAATAGCATGTCTGTTCCGCGCACCTCGCCTTGGACTTGAGATCTGTGGCATGATTTGGCCCCAGTTTGATAAGATGCAGACACAAATTCAATCTGCTGTAACTAAACCTCACCATTTATAAATCTCTTGATGATACTGACACTTTAAACATTTTTTTCTCTTTATGATGTATGGGGTAGAGGCAGGTCTGGTGCAAATACCAGCTAAACTGCAGTATGACACCTCGGGTCATGCGCTCGGGGCACTGGCCCATTCACTCACTTAATCCCCAGCTCCTGCTGAGCAGCCCAGGTTGTATTGGACTGCTGGCAAACTGGAGACAATTGCAGGGCTGTCTTGGAGGTACCAGCTCTGAGTGCTGAGCAGCTCCCACAGAAATAGGTGATGAAGTCCACAGTGAGGGGCAAAAGTCCCTTTTTCTGTCTGTCTTCTCTTTCTCCTTATCCTTGGCTGACAAGGAACAGCTTTTTTTGTTGTTGTTGTTGCCTACTAACTATAGATATTTTTCTATATTTAAGCTGAATCAACACAATTTTCTATCTCATTTTGTCCATGCATTTAATTTTTAGGTAATTAAATAGTTCTTTTCAATGTTGACTTTAAATCCAGAATTTTTAATTTCCATTTTATGTAGTGGAAGGCTCTCACCACTTGTTTGAGGTATGTACTACATGACTTTGGAGTAACTGGGGAAACCTTTCAGGGCAATAAAGCTCTTTGTGCATGGAATAAATTTACTTATAGTGTTTTGTTCTGGGTCTTGCAAAAATGCAATATTTAGTAGCTCTTGAAGAATAGTTATTTGAAATATACAAATAATGAGACAAATATTTTGAAATTAAATACTCCCAATTTTGACTTTCCGGGTTTTTATTGTTCTGTTTGCATGCTCATCTGACTTCTTCAACCAGTCTAGTGAGCATGGTAAATGCAGTACCAGATATCTTAAGAGTCCTACTCTCTCCCTTTAGCATTTGACAAAGTTGCTGTCTGTTGGACTTATCTCTGGAAATAGCATTCAGGCCTCCTGATGCAATGCCCTCGTTCAAATGTTCAGCAGCTCTCATGGCTTTTGGCCTCAGTGAAATTTTCCCTTCTTCCCCCTCTGTTGCCTCTCCCCCACCGCCTCCACCTCCAGTCTAAAGCCATATGGACTCCTTCACTCTGAGCTCTAACCTTTGATGAATATGCCCTTTATTGCTGTTCACTCTCACAGTTTGCAAGAAGCAAGGCTGATTTTGCAACTGGTTTATTTCATATCATAAAATCATCCTGGATAAGTAAGGATCACAGAAGTTCTGCATCTGAAAGTTGTTTTTTACCCAATGAACAAGTTCACCAAAGTTAATCTCTTCATAGAGCCCAAACCATTCCTTCCTAATGAGAGCCATGTGCACATCAAATAGCACAGGTCTTGGAGAAAATACTTTGATGCTACAAATACAGAACATCTTCAGGTTCAACATGCCAGTAGACCCCTGAAAGGACTTGCTTGATCCAACCCAGGCTGTGATGGACTGTGAGCTGGATCTTCTGCTGCCTTGGCTGTCCTGCTGGTGTTTGCCTGTGTTCTACCATCTTGCAATGGAGGCAGACAGCATCCGTGGGACAACCACCTAGCAGAGTGGTCAGGAATCCCCGGAGCAGCAGGAAGAGCTGGGAAGTCCTCCATTGCTTTACACTTAGCTGCTTTCTGAAGGATGGGAGAAAGTGGAGGTGCAGGATGGAAATGGGGTTTTGGAGATCAGCATCAAAGTTCTGTGTTGGGAGACAGGAGCAGGTGGCAGCTCCATCTGTAGAGTTTCAGTCCCCTTGTGTAACACTGTATGTGGCTCCAAGCTGTCACTAGAGGGAAGATCTCCAGAGCTCACTATCTAAAGCATGTTACATGAAGCATATCTCTTTTGGCTAACACACTGCAATTGGAGGCCAGGAAAGATACCGATGGCTTAGGGAACTGCTGAAGAAATGTTTTAAAGATAATCTAAATTTGGGGCTTTATTAATGCTGATGTCATCACTTGCAATGTCACTCAGCTTTATTTCCCTTTCAGAGCATAAAGCAGAAAAAAAATTGCTGTCAAACTGTGATGATTGAGAGAGTTCAACCATCTATCTGTGTTTTATGGGAACTGGCCAGGGATGGGGGAAGGATGGAACAAAATCCACTTGGACCAGGAGCATGGGGAAGGAAATCACAAGTGTGAGCAGACCATATGCTGTGGCTAGTGGGTAAATGGCCAGGCTTTTTGTGCATTTGTAAACAAGATTAATTATATCTGCTTTATTCCTTTCTATAGCATTGCAACGAATGCACAGCTTTGCAAGTTCACCACTTGTGCGTCTGGATGTTTATATGAAATGTTCTGGCTTTATTTCTCATACTAATTATTCTTTCACCGCTAAGGACAGCTCTGACACTTATCTCTATATAAAAAGATGCAATCCCATTTCCTGTCCCTTCTAATAATTAGACACAATAGCTAATCTATGCCAAAGAGGTCCTTGCAAGCTGATTTTTCCAGTTATTTCCTTAGTGTTGCATGGAGTGACTTCTGAAGTTCCTGTCCTCAGACATTGGAAACTAGAGGAAATGTGTGGGTGAAAATGAAGTATTAAAGGATGAATCCTCAGGAGTATTACAATAGAAGATGTGATGGGCATTTTAAAGGTATTTTTTCCACCACTGTTATAGAGAGGCCATTAGACCTGTGCATAAATTTTACAAATTGGTTTTTGTGGTATTTTTCTATGTACTGTCACCCTAAAGTCTCTTCCTATCAGACCAGTGTTACCAGCACACAGCAGGTTAGGCTCAGCTTGTGTGCTCCATGCTAAAAATCTGTGTGCGTGTGAGGAGGGGGATGCAAGTGGAGCTGACTTTATTTGGACTACATCGAACTTAGAGTCATTCTTGTTGTTAAAAGGTTAGTCCAGGACAGAGCATGGCTGATACTGGTGTCTCTACTAGCCCTTCGTATCTCCCCTTCTCCTTCCATCGTCTTCCTTCCCTCTGCCACTATCACAGTCTGAAGGAAAGCAGCCTGTTAGGCTACTAACCAGGTTCCCCCTCACTGTCACGTCACAGTTCTTATTTGTAGTTATACTGTGTGCATCTGTAGTTTCATTTTGTATTTTTAAGTCAATAAACGAGGGGTATTGTTCTTCCCCTCTCCCTTGCTGCATGCCTTCTCCAGGGACTGGTGCAATTCGTGTTCCAGGAGCTCCACCTGGAAGCCATCCTGATGCTGCTCCCCCTGCCCACCCCACAGGGAGTAACAGTGTAATAGTTTACACGTGTATTTCAATTATCTCCTCCCCACTTTCAAGCTATGTTACCTACCATGCATCTATCATTATGCAATAGCAGATTCAGGTATAACATCAAGACTACATTAAAACCCTCCTTGATTGATTTCTTATAAAGATTAAGGTTGCTGACATTTTCTGCCCTAACTCAAATAGCACACGCTGGCTTTGATTATTCTCTATTCCACACCAGTATAAATCTGAATTTGTAGACTTATGCAGATGCAAGAAGAAAATCAGATGTGCGGGTGAGGCCTTTTGATGTCACCAGCTGCCTGCTCTGATTTGCATGTGTTGCTGCCGAAGGAAAACAGGAGTTCTCTTTGTAACTAATCACTCCAATAATTAATCTGAGAGTGCACAATCTATGTCATAGCTGGAATTATTGTGCCAGGTTTCATCGCTCTGCCTTCATTTGTATCTCCCAGGTAACTAGTTACGACAGCGAAAACAATCAGTGGGTTTGCTTAACCAAAATGTTAAGATGGAAAACACATTTGGCTGTAGGTGCTAAAACTTTTCCTAGGAGGGGAGAGGAGGAGGAGGGGAGTGGGTATGGAAGCTTTGAAACAATGATACTCACTTTGACACCAGTATTTTCAAATTAGCTTACTTGCAAGCAAAGCCCTTCCGAGCTTATTACAGTTTTTGTGTTTCTGTCACTGAAACTGAAAGTTTTTATTTTTCTGTCACTGTCTTCTCCTGCCAAAGATCATATTCTCCAGTAGTAAGCAAGCAAAGCGTGTTTTACTGAGTGACTTGGTTCAAACTTTCTGCAGCACCATACCACAAGACATGCTTCCTCCTGAGCACAAGGTAGCCTGTGGCAAACTGCTCTAGGGTATCAAGGTGTAGGCACCTCAGCTTCTCCTGTGTTTGGCTGCTGGGTGTCCAGTTGCTTTTGTAACACCAGTTTGTTTTCTCTGTAAGTGGTTGCAGGGAGAGAGGGGAAGAGGCTGTAGGTGTTGCTGTTCACTTGGATACATGCCTTTGTGTGAGGTGTAATTACTAAATTAGGGTTAATTCTTCAATTGTGATAGCTGATGCAGATAATGGAACTACTAAATCTACGTGAACCTCTGCTTGTCCAATATGGCTACTAATATTTTAACAGTACAATTCCATTGGTATTTTCCTCTTTCAAGCTAAAGCTGATAAAGGAGGTCAACTCACTTTCCTTTTCTGGCACACAGGAGATCTTAATGAGACGAAGAAGTTGAGGGTCTGAGCCACTAATCAGCTTGGGCACCACACCAGTGACACTCCTGGTCTAAGCTCTAGGATGATTGTGCAACCAATTGCAGTTGGCAATGACATGTCCTGGGGACTTGCAGAGCTAGATGCAGTTTAGGAGGAGTCTGAAATGACTCTGTGATCTAAAAAAGGGAGAATACTGTTGAAAGGTTGAGGAGAAGAGGTGGAACTTCATGCTTCAGTACTACTAATTGGCATGCCCTGGTGTAGGAGCTGGTATTTCTTGTCCACTTTCTTTTTATTGATTCAAATGCTTCCCCTCAACCCCTCTGAAGGCTGCTTTGAAGATGGCTCTCATGGGTGGCTTGGACAGGAGCTTCTTCGTGCTTCTTGTTGAGCCTGAGGCAGAGAGCCAAAGAGTAGTTGGGCCAGAGAAAGTAAATAAGAGAAGTCTCCTTCCAGAACCTCCTTCACATAAACTGTAAACCCAGACTGCAGGAAGGCATCTGGTACTTGAGCTTTACTAACTGAAGTCCTGGATAGTGGAGGCGTTTCATATCTTAAGCAGAAATAAGAACTGGCGGCACATGCTGCATGGAGCTAACTCATAAATGTGCATCAGTTTTCAAAGACTGCCTATTAAACTGCCTCCCTTTTTTGCCTTCAGGAGAATAAATAGAAAAATATCTAATTTCTATATCATGATGCCTTTTTTCAAGAAGAGCAAAGGACCAACCTGTGTCAAGGTTGGGACAATTCTGTATGTGGCCCAAGGTATAAACGTAAGCCTTTGTAGGATTTTTTTCTCTGAAGATAAAACTAGAAAATGCCAGGGAACTGGAACTCTTGTAGCTTGGGCCACAGGTGGTCATGAACTTTTAGACCCACAAGTTAGGTTTGAGTTGTGGGTATTTGGAATAGGACTTATTTTGAAACCTGAGAACTGAGGGTTGCAGAAGCTTGTGATACTGTGACTATTATGTGGCTAGACAGGTAAGTGAGCAGAGGGAAGTCTGCCTCACTGCTCGGCTCTTCCCCATCATGTACCTTTCCTCCCCGTCTTTTCTGATTGATATTTCAAACCACAAATCATACCAAAAGATGCCCTCTGTAGGTCATTTTATACAGTGGTGATTTATTCACAAATACTACCCTGAGTACTCTTCTGTCAGTGTGCCTTAAATCTTACCTCTGTTGGAGCTGCAAGCCTGCAAGCCCGTGAGTCCCCCTCAATGGGCAAGTCTGTAGGTTCTGATTATAAACCTGCATCACTATATTCTGTGTAATATTTTTTTTTTCATTATTGCTTTGCAATTTTCTTGCTCTCTTCCTACCAAGAGAAAAAAAAAAAAAAAAATCAGGTCTTCATAAATTGTGAATAAGCTCCTGTCACTTGTGATTCATTGGTTTGTAGAAAGCCATTAATTGTGATTCCTCCTCATTAAATCTGACTATGAAGACCATGCAGAGACCAGTGTTGCATTAAGCTTTTTTTGTTAAGAGACAGCAGTAAACCATGACCTTATAAAGTATAGCAGTCTGTACTTTTATTAGTATAAGATATGATGCATTATACCTGCCATTTCTGTGATGTTCATGGATGGTGCATAGCTCTTAAAACTTGGTACTTGACATTTAAGATTGATATAGCACCAATTAATTTAAAAACACACAACGCAGTACAAGATTCTGGGCTCTTTTAGTTATTGAATTAGCACAGTATTTTGAATCGCTTGCATTCTGTGTGTGAGAAACAATTCGTAAGCAGGTCATCAATGTTAATGCTGTTTTAACCTTTGCTGGTTTGCTTAAGGGTATAACATTTGCTGAGATGCTTACATCTTCTGCAAAAACTGATCATTTCAGCCAATTAAATTGACCTGTTTATTGGTATAGTGATGGGAAAAGTGTGGTTAGGATATAGGCTACAACCTAGACTTTCTGGTCTTTAAACTTGCTCAGAGAAAGCAGTCACTTTTTAGCAAGACTGTGGCATCAGTGGTGATGAGAAGACTAGGGTCAGGGTAAAAGTGGCAGCTGGGAGTTAGTATGAATTACTTATTCTTAAGAGAATTATTCTGTTGCTTAAAGAATACCTTTAGAAGTATAATGAAAACTCTCAGCTGAGCTGGCATAGCTAAGGTTTACTAGCCCAACCTTCTAAAATTTTTAAAATCACTTTTCAAAATCACTTTTCCTCCAGTCTGCTGCTGTTTCCACTCATGTCTAGGCATGCATGTGCAACAAGAGGGAAGCTCTTGTTGTTGGATTATGTTCCCTCAGTGAGGAGAAGTAGCTGTATAAGGTAGTAAGCAGCCAAGATGATGTACCTTGGATACTCTGTGCAAGAGAAGGAAGCAACTTTGACATACCAATGATGAGAGGATGTAGTTATTTTAATGTCTGTATTTATCTGTGAGCCTGTTAGACCAAAGATGATCTTCTAAAGATGATCTTTGTTCTGGCTTTGAAATGTGCCTGTGTTAGCAGATCATGAAAAGTTAGCTCCTTGCTCTCACAGGGAGTCTTGCAGCTGCAGGTTTCATGTATGAAAACTATTGTAGGTTTTACTTTTGTGTGATGATAGTTTTAACTGAACTTCCCTCGAAATGTATGAAGCCATTAGAGGGTGAGCAATGCTCAACAAACTGACCTTGGTAGATACCTTCAAACTGGGGAGCTGATGAGAACCAGAGGAAAAGTAGGGAAGTTTTTAAACCCATATTTTAGTTGCGTTTACTTTATAGAAACCTTATTAGAAATGAGACTCATCAGAAAGAACGTACCTCCTTTATCAACTTTTAGGATGAGGTTTTTGGGATCAGTGGTCTGAATGCTCAGATGGAGTATTTCAGAATTGGATAAGAGCATAAACTGATGTGGAAATTGCTTCGTTCAAGCTGATTAGGATAAGAACTCTGTTAATTTGAAAACTAAATAAAGGTTAATGAAGTGTATGCTAAGCCATCAAGCAGAAATAACTGTCAGAAAATGGTGTTCAAATAGTGGCTGTATTGGGGAAACTGCTAATTGCATCTCCTGGGTAAACAGGGTGGGCTTTGGCCATAGGCAAAAGAAGGCAGTTGCCTGGGGCAACAAAATCGCAGCCTTAAGCCAGACAGAGAAAGACCTTCTGTGTTTCTCAGCAGCTGTTGTAGCTTTGGATTCGGCAGTAGTGAGAGAACGTCTCTCTTGGGCATCGTCTTCCCAACAGGTCAGGGCCGTACCGTTCAGGGTGATGGACTGGCCTGCCCTGAGGTAGTGTGCAGGTAGCGAGCCATCCCCCTGAGCAAGCAAAATGGAGAAAAGCCAGGGATTTTGCTGTGTTTCTTTCTCCTCATCACCTTCCTCCTCCCTGTTGCCTCCATAGGGCAGTGGGTGCTGGGGCAGGGGGATGCCCAGCTGGGTATGGGTTGCTGGGATGGGGAAGTGAAAGCAGGTACCCCAAGGAGAAACAGTCTAGGTATGTCCTCTCATTAATGAGTGTGCTCATACCTCAGTACAGACCTGATATTTTGGGAGTCATCACACAATATCTCAGCTGGCAGATCTCAGCAAAGGCAGTGGTCATGACTAAATGAAACAAAATACTTGCAACTCCATGATATGCCCTTTCATTGTTCTTTGGGTATGAAATAACAAAAAACCCCTCAAAACCCTATTCCAGGAGCCACATTGGTTTTGGAAGCAAATACTAAAAGGTTTTTTTCTGTGTCTGTCAGGGCGATGCTGGTTGCATTCTTTTACACTGTGTCTGTGAAAGCACTGCAACTGCGTGGGGACCCTCTTTGTTCCATAGCTGAAGGACGCAAGGAGCCAACTTCTACGTCCTTCAACTAGCAATAACTTGAGACATCTTGCTCCTTGACAGCAGACTGTTCCTGAAAATTGTCAAATAAATTGAATTAATTTCTTCAGGCTAAAATGTAAGCTTTCTGAAAAGAAAACACTGTTTTCCTTGTAAGTTAAAAGAAAGCAAGGGAAGAAAAAAAATTTTAAAAGAGCTGGAGCTGTCTGTTGTCTTGAGCAACATAACAGTGCAACCCACTAATATACTTTTTTTTTTTTCCTGAGGTTGTCTGATCTATTATATCCAGACTGTAAACAGTTTGGACTGTTATGTCTCCACTTACCTTAAAATTCAGTCTAATCTGGTGTGATGTATTCCCTAGCTCCCATGTGAAAAATGTAGAATTTATCTCTTTAGAAACTACTTCACTCCTAAGCCAAGATATCCGTAAAGCAGTAGCTACTGTTTATTCACTTGCACAGAAACATCAATGATGTTTTACAATTTTTGGATCCAGTTGCAAAAAAATGTCACAAGTTAAATAACAAACCTTATTCCCTGAGATCTGCCCACGTTATTGATGGTGCCTTTAACAAAAAGGAAAAGAAGTAAAGGGGTGGCAGTCTTGCCTCCTCTTTGATCTCAACATGTAGTGGGGAAAAGCATTGGCCAAACAGAGAAGCTGTGCATCAAAACAGAGGGATGAAGGAAGACATTGGCAAGACAGCTTCTGACCTTGGGTCCAAAGACTGCCAAAACTTTGCAGGTTTTTTTCTTTTTTGTTGTTGATAAATGGAATAGCTTTTAAATACAATGTGATTCCTATTCATTCCCCTTGATGTTACCCCACACCAGACTCGCGGTAGCTTACAGGTGATTTCTCTCAAGCGCTAAAGGGAACCATCCGCTGACAAAGAAATTGCTGGACAGATTCATTCACTGTAGTGTTCAGTTGCATACCCTTCTGGTCCTCAGGACTTAAAAGAGCATAACTATCTTTACTGGCTCTTCTGTAATAGTATATTGTGCTAATTTGTCAAACTAATTAGTTCTTCAGATGTCTGCTGGAGATTAACTTTGTTTAGGAATGAAGAATGGAGCTGGGAGGTGATTTGGGAGTCTGGTGCATTGAGAGCTCTTCCCGACAGCAGAAAACAAGCTTTGTCTGTCCATGTGGTATCATCAAACACCCTACATGGGGAACTTGGTTCATTTCAAAAAACCAAGCTGTTCTGGCTTTGAGAGCAGCAGGCACAGTAATTTCTGTTCCTGGAAAGCATTTCACAATCTTGAACCTTGATTATATACATAAAATAAAATCATAGTAAATTATGTACATAGGTCTTGTGAGAGATGATGGAACTAACAGTATGGTCTGCTTCCAGGTACTGTATTTCAGGTAGAGACTTAGGATGATGGTGACTATAACTCTGCCTGATTAAACGTCAGACCTCATAGTGCCCTCTCTTCTTAGGGTGTTACATGATTAAGCCTAAAACTGAAACTCCCGTTAACAGCATCTTAAACAAAAAACTGTCCAGGCTTGGACATAGCCCGTCTACAGCAAGAGTGGACCTGGGGGCTGTTCTGCCTACAGACCATAAAAACCAAAACTGAGTCAAAAATCTAGGTTAGTCTGATTTCCATCTGAGAAGCTAATTACAGAATGATAGGGGTTGGAAAGGACCTCAGGAGATCATCTAGGCAACCCGCCCTGGCACCACGCTCTGTGCTCTTGTTCTTCTGGGCCGAGTCTGTGTGGTACTTGAAGCTTTTGAGCTAGGAGGTGTTGCAAAAGCCATAGAGCTATATAGTGCCTACAATAAGATGCTGATTTGCCTCTTCTGTTCCAGCTAGTGCTGGCTCTGTCATGCTTATCCAGAAATATTTGGACATAAATGAGCTGTGAGTATCTACTATTTATTGCAGAAACAGGCAATTGAAAGGCTAAAATAAATGTAATATTCTCAAAATAAATCTAGGGAAAACCAACAGCCTATCTTCAGCATTTTGGCAGCTAGTGTTGTATTTATTTTTCTTTTCTATGAGTCAAACTGTGACATTTCTCTTCTCTCAGCAGGAGAAAGCCAAAAACATATATCGGGGTGGTTCTGTGAATGACTGAAGCATTTATGGCATTCAAATAAGCATGTTTTGCCCAGCCATTTAGAAGAATGTGCTACATAATTGGTGTAGCATAAACAAAGTGACTATTGGTGAGCACAGCTGTCATTTTTATACTCAAGACTTGATGGAGAGTCTGGGAGTAACTTGTTATGGAAATCTGGTGGGTCTGTTTTGTCATTATTAATTTGTAAGCCTCCAAAAGAATGTAGAAGATTTCTCCAAACAAACATGATGTGCTTGCCTTTTGTGCAGTGAGAAACCATAATCACTTTCCTCATTGAGATACAATGCTATCTCCTTCACACTCTTATTTTTAGTGTCCAAAATTAATTTCTAACAAATTTGTTAGGTTTTTGTGTGCAAAGGGAAATAATAAAACTAAAATTAATCAGGGCTGTTGAATGTGGTTTGTTGTGTTGTTTTAATTTTTTTTTGTTTGTTTTTAAAGTGAGGATGGTGGGTGATTTTTAAAGCAAGCAAGTAGCTTTTGTTTAAAAATAGACCATATTCAGTAATCAAATCTTAAAAACTTAATGTGCTGAAAAGACCAGTAAATAACTTCTTGGAACACATTATTGCCAGATTTGAGCTATTTTCCTGAAACTGTGAAGTAATAAGAAACTTGTTCAGAGTAGGAATTGCTCCAATTGCAATAGTTCCTTAAATGGATACACTCTAGAAATTGTAAAGGGCTATTTCTCCTGGCATCATGATTCTCCATCCAGAAAAAAAGGAGAGAGCACTTTCCTAAGTAGACTTGGTGGGGAACTCTGCCTATTTAGTTATTGGTATGAGGGACCTTATGTCTTCTATAAAGACAATACTAAGTCATGTACCACAAAAACTTCTGGGCAAAGGAATTTGGGGATAGTACAGCCACCTCTTCACTGCTTACCAATTTATTGGATCACATTGGAGAAGACAGGGCTGAAGAAGAAGATGAAGGTGACAGGTAGAAGGACAAGGTCTCTCTAGAGGGCTTTACTCCCTAAAGGAATTTGCCAGGCAAGCAGTGTAGGAACCAGTGTTGGGCTGAAGTAGCTCATCTTGAAGTAATCCATAGGCTTTCTCAATGAAGACTGCTATAGGACTCAAAGTTAGTGTAATTTTGGTCTGTAACCTCTTCAAGAACCTCCTAATTATACAGATTCACTTTTTAAGTAAAGTGGGACTTGAGGTCTGTTAGATGGATGTGCCTGGATGCTCTCCTACCACAAGATCCCGAAGGGAAGTGAAAGTCTTTCAAAATTGAAAAGAAAAAGTTGAGGCTTAATGCTTTGTAGAAAACTCAGAAGTGAAGAGGTAAGCCAGAACAGAAGTAGAAGGGGTTGTGCACCACTGTGCCACTGCATTCTTGCAGAGGGATCCTCTTTTTCAGGTTCAATTGCAAATGCTTAATGACTTTGAGCTGCAGAAAATGCTTCACCCCAGGGAGTTTTTCCTGTGGTCTCCGAGCTTAGCTACCTGCTCACTGCCCCTTGCCATAGTCCTTTTGTGTCCATCTGTGACTCTGTTGACCCCAAAGGTCCAGTTAAGTGACCAGGTGAAAAACTCATCTCCCTACATCTCTACCTTGGGAGGGGTGTCTCTCTTCATCAGATCTATTATAAGGTGTATGTAACACAAATACAAGCAGAACAACTAAAACCAGTCTAGCACAGTAAGAAATCTCAAATGAGGATTTGCTTTAACTTGGGAAGATGGCTGTATTTGTTCAATTAAAAACTAAAGGACTTATAACATGAATCTAAGCTATAACTTTTTGTAAAACAAAACAAAAAAAACCTCCAACCAATCAAACAAAAACCCCAAAACCCCCTGATAACTGTGAATATGAGGAATTCTAGACTTCTCTTGAAAGCCAATAAGCAGAATCTTAGGTAGCTATGGAAGAGACCTGATGAGAAACACGTGAGGTTAACCTCTTTGAATAATAATGCCATCTGCAGGAGTTTCCCAGCCATCAGCCCTTGTCCCAGAAGACCATTTGTACTTCACAGCATTAATATTCATTAGGTGTAACACCATATGTTGCACAGCAGGATGCATTGCCAGCAGACTGTTTGTCATAAAGCCAGATTTAATAAAGCATTGTAAAACAAACATTATGATGATAAATACAAAATGACAGGCTAATTAAGAGAATCTTAATTGCCATTTTTCCGTAATAACATTTGTTTAGTATGTATCTGTCTTGTGCTAGTACCTTCCTTGTACAGCTTTTCCCTCTGTATTGGCTCCATAAGGGAATCTGTGTCTTGTATGATTTAAGGCACTTAATGTTCTGTTGCAGGAAATAAATTCAAGATAAATGAATTGTTGATACACTGTGGATGTGTATAATCATTGATCCCCAATCTTGATGAGTACAAAAAAACCTCTACCCCTGAAGTATAGATTTCAGAGGTGTGTGAGTTGGTTGGGGACAACTTAAAGCACTCTCTTGAGGGACTAATTTGAAAATGCAGTTGCTGTGCTTTGGACAGGTACTGTGCAAATCTTTTACAGAAGGAGCACTTTTCAGTGAGCAACTGAAATATCAATTGCAGTTTTCACACAGCAGTGCACAGGCTGAAAGGTCTCTTTGTTTCATTTCGTTATTGCTTCATTCCCCTACACTGGTGACTTCAAGAAAGAGGAAGGGATTTAAAGAATGTGAAAAGATATTGTGAATTAATGCAGAGAAGTGACACCTATTTTTCATCTTGCTGTTACCTTTTTATCATAGTAGTTGCTGGCAGTGTCAGGAAATTAATAGATCCTTCTTCAAACCTGTCGAGGTGGTGAGTTATAAAACTTTTAGAAACTTTCATAGTATCTCTCTGTGTTCCTTCTGTATTATACAATGTCTGCATTCTGACAGTTACCTGACTCCTCAATATATGAGGAAGACAAAGAAAAAATCATGACCTGAGAAGACCACAGAAAAACTTGTGTATGAGTTATGCCCCTCATAACTGAAGTTGTAATAGGTTTTTTTTTAATCCTCATCTTGTTGAGGTTTCGTCTTCCACAGGCACCACATTCTACTGTAATCTATGTCACTTGGTTTTCTGCTTCTAACTGTAGTATTTTGCAGAGACAGAGTTGTGACCTTAACCAAAACCAGGTACAAAACTGAAAGTCAGGGGAGGCAAAAAGCCAACCCTTAGAGTACAATGACATGTGTTGAATTTTACAGCAGTGTCTTTCTGACTGGATATCTTAAACCTATCATTCATGTCACAAAACAAAAATATCCCTAGGGGTTAAAAAAGAGCAAAATGGGGACAGACAACTATAATTTGTTAATGAATTTTAAAGTATTTCTTCTGCTATTGTCCCTCAGACAGAATAATTTTATGTAGCTTGCACTGTAGATTTTGAAAAGGTAGTGTTTCCAAAATTGGGCTGTGCTTGGTTTTTTGGGTTGTTTTTTTTTTGAGGGGGAGGTTTGTTTTTTATGGTTGTCATTTGTCCCCCTCCCACCTCATGCCCAAATTGTAAATGTATGTATATGCACCAGGTCTTCCCAAATGCATGTAGCTTTCTGTATTCAATTAATGGTACTGACTGCTTAAGGAACTCCTAAAACTAGAGTCAATATTTTATTCAACTCCCACCTAATATTTGTTGTCAGATTAATAGAGAACACATAGAAAAATTAGAAAACCAGGTGTGCTGTTAGCCTTTTTTTTTTTTTAATATATTTTACTTAACTTGTGATAAAAATGCAGCTGAAACATAGAATAAACATGAAAATCTTGAGCTATAAAGGAGATCACTGCAGGGAGTAAGCTTTTTTGTTTGGTGGAGAGGATTTGGGGAGTTTTTAGTGTTTTGTTGTTTTTGTTTGTTTTTTTTAAAAAAAAAAACAAAACAAAACAAAAAACAACAGAGTAAGTCAAATATATTTTTTTGTGTATGTGAAAGCTTCCTAAAGTGAAAATTACAGACGTTCCCAGTCTCCCACTTGGATCATCTCCCAGCAATACCTTGCATAGCATTTTCATCTTGGTTTCTCACTGAATACTACTTCTTTCTGTACTCTTGGTTTTTGACCATGCTTCTCAGGTTTCAAGGTTCTTTCTTTAACACACATAAATTATTAGTGCAGGATTTTCCAGCTTTATTCTGTCCTTTTTTGGTTTTTTTAACTACTTTTTCCTTAGCCTTTAGCCATATTACAACCATTACTCATTCTCTTTGCTTGCTGGGCTATCTTCAGATGTTCAGATGACTATTGGGTGTTTGACATTGCCTGTGATAATCAATTCCCTTTACATTGTGCAGAGCATGAGGTGAGAAAAATATCTATCTCCTCTTTGTGTAGTCTCAACAGATATCACCAAAAGACAACACAACTCTTTAAAAAGAATCAAAGTGGGTGAAAAAAATGTATTCCTAGAAAAAAATACTTGAGAAAAAAATTTGAAGGTACCTGAAGGGATTTTTGCCTTTCTCTGATAGGCAAGTGAAGTTGTGCTCTGTGGCTGAATCTGCCATTGGCAAATAGATATATTTTTTTTTTTGGTAGACTTTTCAATGAGAGACTGAGGACAGTTAAAAAATTAAGAATCAGGCACATGCAAGCTCACAGGGCCAAGACAATGTAAATAACAGTAAATAAATGATGGAGCACCTCTGCAGCAGCAATTCTGTTCTTTTATTTGTGGCTTCTAGTTTCAACAGATGTGATTTTAAAAAACAAACAAATAAAAATCTAGATAAAGATCTGAGCTGAATACTATTGAAGTACTGTGGGGGGTCTGCTAAAAGCAGTTAACCTTATTCCCCTCAGAGTACTAATGTGCAGTGTCATCTGGGTAGCTCTGAAGATCATGACAATTTCACCTCTTCACTGCTGTAACACTTGTAACAGTCTTCAAGTAAGCACGGGCCCTACTTCAAGATGCTGTGGAAGCTAAACGTTTGCATTTGTTAAAAAGTATCTAGGAAAACTGATAATAAATGCAATATTATCAAATTAGGCTTAGAAATTCTGAGCTGCAAACAGCTGGAAGCTACAAGAATATTTCGGGAGACAGGAATGGTGTCTGGACCCTTGTTCTGACTTGGAACTGCTGCTCTGATGTTGACTAAAGGGCTAGTGTCTGAGAACTGTCAGATAGCCATGGCACTCTGAGGTGGTTGTTCATGGGGAAGAGTGAAATTTGCTTCCTAAATATATTTCATGTGGAAAGAGGAAGAGGGGTCTTCTCTTAGCAAGTCCTCAGTGATGAGCAAGGAGCGATGCCCTGACCATCGCTCCAGCTGGGCATGATTTCTTGGCCGAAGCGGGTAGTGTTCACCTTTCATCACCAGCTTTAGATCCAGCACAGCTTCTAAAGCAACTGAAAGCAAGTAAGCAGTGAGGTAGGGCAGTGAACCGTGCCCTAGCCTGTTATTTCCAAGGACTCAAAATATAAATCATCTTCACAGAATGAGATAGAAATGAAACATGACAAAAGAGAAGAGGTATCTGAAAAGATTTTAAAGAGCTTTGGGTTATTTATTGTCAAGCTAGCTGAGAAGGCTGAAAGAATAAAGCATTCAGAAGTCAGACTTTAGGTTCTTAAACATTTTCTGTTATAATGAGTTGAATCTTAAAAAAAAAACAACAACCAAAAAACAACCAAATAAAAAAAAACTTTCATATTTGACCTACTAAAACCTTGTCAGATCTCTTAGCTTAAAAACTCCTTCGTGCTGTTCTTTAGTATGCTCCCACAAATGCTCACCCTGAACTGAAGAGTGAAGGGCAATTTTAATTAAACAATGTCTCTTACCAAGAGAAAATAACACAGCAATGGCTTCTACATCTTTTGCAGACACCTTGCCATGCAGCCCTGAGTGTGCATGACTAAGCAAGGAGCTTGATAAAAATAGTAAGATGGTGAATATATATGAATATATACCACTTCTTAATCTATTGAATAAGGATGCAGGGTTCTGCACTGGATCAGATCAAGGGACTGTATAAGCATTGTGCAGAGCTGAAACAAATATAAACAAGTTTGAGGGGGACATACAGGAAGGCTCCACTAACTCAGCATTATTGTTTGCAGGGAACCATCAACAGAAAAGAAAAGGTAACTAAAAAGGTTAAGCAGAATGCCCACTTTATACTGGAGTCAAGCATTTTTTATAAAGGATTAACAGAATTTTGATGCTCTGATATCTTATTATGCATTTGCACTCTTAATGGCGGGATCTTTGGGATCTGAACTCAAAAATGAATGATGGCTTTATACCCAGAAAAGATAAGTGCTGTAAGACTAACAGGCTTGGAATTGACTTGTGTGTGTGTGTATATATATATATGTATAATATGTATTTATAAAATATACATGTATAATATATATTATATATAAGCAAATTATATATATAGGCTTAATATAGTCCTTAATGAGAACTATTATTATTATATTTTAGAGGAGAAGAAAAAATATCATTGACTAGAGATTATTTGCTATGCTGTTAATCCATCCTTTAAAAATGTGTGTGTAGCACGTGTTGGTATTCCTGTGTATAATGTAGATGCTTTTCTGAGCTGTGCTATAAGCTTCTTGCCACAATGAAGAAATGCCATCAGTATGTGACTAGCTTTCTAAATTATTCAGGAATAGCCGTGCTGATTTGGATTAAGGTTTATGTACAGTGACATTTTGTGCTACGTTTCAATCTTGGAGGGACATGTTAAAAACACGCTTTGGGTAGAATGACTAAAGGACATGAAGATATGTGATAGGAAAGGAATGAGAGCTAGAAAGAACAAAATGGTGACTAACTTCAGGAAATACTGTGAGCATCAGTGTCTACATTTACACGCAACAAATGAAGCTATGAAGAAATGAGAGGAGTGGCATAAGGTAAAGCAAAATGGTACAGGCAATTATAAATTGACATTAAACGAAAATATCGAGGATCTCAAATGATACCAATGAGATCCAGGCTCTCCTGTTTCCATGACTCTGACATTACTTGGATTTTACACATAAATGTGTAAATACTTGCTGCATTTTGAATTTCATCTTATCTGGTATTTTTCTGCAGCAAGAAAAAAAAGCAAGTCTGTGTTTTAATCGGATTAGTAAACAATAAATCCATTACCAAAAAAGCCAGCTTAGAATAAAATAGTCTAAATTTTAAATACACATTATTCTTAAATTTAACCGTGACTACTTATTCTCACCATCCTCTTGTGCATTTGCTGGAGAATGTCTGGCTAGGTGTTTTCACATCTGTCAGTAAAGCCAACCCCTAAATGTGAAGTGCAGCACTTGGGAACACTTTGGGATTTTATGATGATCCCCAGAGGACTTTGGACCTATAAAAAGCAAATAAAGGATTAGATAGACCCACAAATGCATTACTGTATTTTCATCTGCAAGAGGAACAGTTTTGCTCCAGCTTGGTCCCACATGTTAGATCACTTTGGACAATGATCTTGCCAGATTGAAACTACTGCTGTGTTTGAGGCAGAAGTATTAGATTTAGAAATTGTCAAAGAAAAATCTAGACTTGAAGGAAATATTGTGAATTATTTTAGAAAGTACTTATTTCCTTTGTTTTAATAAATGACAAAACAAGTCTTGTAATGACTAACTTGAAAAAAAAAACCAACCAAAAAAACAAAACTAACAAGAACAAAAAACCAAACTAAAACTGAAAGACCACCGAGCATCAGAAAATGAAAGTCATTTATGGAGGCTAGCAAAGATATGAGTCTGTGAAAGCTCAGGTTTCTTAGGTCTTCCAACCCAAATGGCAGCAAGATAGACTTAGGCCCTTGAAAAAGAACCAGGATCCTCAAGAATATCTGACATCTTATTGCAGTTTCCTTCAGGAAAAAATAAACAGATGCAGTGCAGAAAAGAGAGGCATGTTAGCTTGGGTGATGCTGATTTGGATTAAGGTTGATGGAGAGAGAGCTCTGACAGAACTGTACAGGCAAACAGAGCTCTGGAAAGCAACACCCACAATAATAATGGTATTATTTCATACAGGGAAACTTATAGGAGCTATTTTTAATAATTTTGTCATTACCTATAGCTGCTTTGGTCTGTATGGGACAAGAGTACCTTATAGTGGAACAGGTTTGTTTTTTTGGTTTTTTTTGGTTTTTTTGTTAAAACATTGTCTTAGATCAGAGTCAGATCCTCAGTAGGTGGTTAGATGTTTTTGAATTGAAAAATACCTATGTAATAAAAACAAAGAAGGCTGCAGACTCCTCCTTTGGTTGGAGATTAGCTCTCCTTTTTGTTTCCCCTGCCTGATGACTTCAGAGACTCAGTTAGAAGTTCAGTGTCCTGCCTAGACAATTGTTTCTTAAACATGCTAGTGCTTTGTTTTGCACAGTGTGTCTGTTTGATTTATGCTAACACTGTGATGCCAAATGTGTGATTTTAAGCAGTGAGAAAGAAAGACTAGCAAAAATGTAGTTACTGTGATGGCAGTAACTGTGGTAAGCTTTTGACTTGCTGACCTGCAATATTTTTTCTTTATTTATTCAACCATATCTAAGTTATATTTAGTTTCTGTCATAGACTCTTCTGCAATAACTTTGAAAACACTGGGTTAGTCTGAAAATAAATGTTTCCAAGTCCTGTGAGCATCTCCATGGTCACTTTTTCCATGTGGGGAAAGGGTATTCTTGGCAACATCCCCACATGAAGAACCTGAGTCTGAGTTCTTGGTGGAGACCTGAGTTCTGAAGGTGCTTGGTCACGTGAAAAGGAGAGAGCCAGACTACTGATTGCTTTTCTGTAGAGACCAGACTGTTTAATTGCTCTTATTTGCTGTGATGTTGTGGAATCTTCATCTATTCATTTCCACTAAAGCCAGTTGTGTCTTTTTATGAAGGCATAAGAGTATTTTATCTCAGCTAAAGGGAATTCTTGACTAGCTGTAGTACTCACTTCTCTTGCTTTTTTTTTTCTTTTTTTTTTTTGGTGGGTGTTTGAGGTTTGTTTTTTCTGTATTACTGAAAGGTTATGCTACTTAGAAGCACACATGGTAATTATAAATTTCAGTCTTTTGCTTCTTGTTTCAGAGAAGAATGAAATGCAAGTGCATGGGTAACAAAACATGTGAATAACTTGTCAGTTCAGGGCACTTTAATAGCTTTCATTAGATATACACCTACAAATGCCTTGTAGACAATGACAGACGTAACAATTGAATGAATTAATCACTTCTGAGATGCGTTGACTTGATTAGATAACTAGCTAGGTTTTTTTGTGCTATAGAGCATTACACCTTCAACATTCAGCTACTGGCTTCTGGAGAGAAGTATAAAAGGCTTAACTTCTCCACCTGTGATTTTTTTCCCCAAGTATTCACTGTCATCCCTGACAAAGTTTATGGACCCTCTTCATTTCCTACCTGGCCTGAGGTATGCTTTTCACCTCCATGAAAATCTCAAAAGATGTTTTTTTTTCTTTGGGAAAAGGAAAAGGGGAGGCAAGATGAGCAGCAGAAGCAGTTTGCTGCTGCATCTCCTTCCCTGCCAGCCATGTCCTGCAGCTCCCAGTTCATGGAGGTACCACTGCAGCCCAGGCACAGTGTGTGTCTCTTGTGTCCAAGGTGCTTCTGCACCATTTGAAGCTGAGATTTATTGCTCAAAGGGTGGACTCTGGTATAACTAGTGATGAATCACCAGGGATGTTTCTTGGAGAGCTACTTATCTAGGAATACTATTTGGTGCCTGGGGAATAGTGGAGGGAAGAAGGTAAGAAGTTGTTTTCTCAAGCATGCACTTTTTGACCACAAACTCAGGTCCAAGGGCATCTTTAGCTCTCGTATCTTGTGCTCAGATTGTGGAAAGTCTGCCAGACAAAAGAGGCAATAATTATTTTTCTGTGATAGCTGTCTGGAAACAGCCCTCTCTGTTTCTATGCTGCACCCCTCTGGGCAAAGCAAATCAGTCTGGTATTCGGAGAGGAAGAGACTGCTCTGTGGTTCAAAGCCTTCCTACTCTATCCTTGGGTTGATTTTTTCCCAGGAAGAGGGCCAGAGAGTTTAATCCCACATCTGCAGTTGGGATACTGGCTTGTAGCCCCTTTCCATGTGGTGCTGGTGCCACAGAGGGTAGGGCCCTATTTTTTTTTTGGTTTCCAGAAGATATGGGGCTGTGAGAAGTGAGATAAGAGGGTTTGAAAGGAATGGGAACCTCTAGGGTCAGGGACCTGTAATCTGGGAGGCCTTTTGGGCAGGGGAGGTTGGGTGATGAGTGCAGGAGCTTGTGGACTGCAGGGCAGGAAGCACTGCTTGGTGCCTGGCTTCCACAAGGCTGCCACGTCATCTGTTTCTGTCCCTGTGAGCTCCATGTTGTCATGTTGCTTAAATTACTTTTGCAGTTTGAATTGTGATTCCCCTAGGTTTTCTCTTTGGGATTGCTTTGCCATCAAAAGCTTTCCTCTAAAATTCCCTTGGTTGCTGACTGAGACTTGTCTATTCTTCCTCCTGTCTGCAATGAGTTCGGCAAATGAATTCTGTGCCTCCAGTTTCCAGTATAACCTGATGTGGCAATAAATTATGGTCTGTCCCTGAAGCCAGTTAAAATAAATACATCTTAAAATTTCTAATTAAAAATCAATCAAACAGCTCATACCTGCATTTATTTCCTTCCAAAATATCCAGCTTTGATCTCCAGAGCATAAAAAAAAAATCTTTCCTATGATAACATTAATAGCAGGGCATGGTGTATTGTTTCTATGTAGGAATACCAATAGCATATATAAGCTCCACCCTCCCCTCTCCATCCCTAATTATTGTATACTTGTATCATCAGCAAAGGCAGCAACATGTGAAGTTTGTATATTTAAAGAAATAATGTGAAGTTTATATATTTAAAGAAATCACTTGACGTGTGGGGTTGTTTTTAGTTTTTTGTTTGTTTTTTAAATTTCATTCATAGTATCCAGTATTACTAAAATAATTGGGTTATGGCTTCTGACAAAGGGGCATGGTTTTAGTGTTTGGCTTTCAAACACTGAAGCACTTTCAAATGAAGACAGTATCTTGATCTTGGATTTTGCAGATTGAAAAGCTGTGATCCAGAATGGGGAAGTGGCTGAACTAAGGTTTCTCAAAAATCTTTGAAACTGAACCAAAGTCCCTGAGTTTCCATCTAGTCCATTAATTTCGGGCAGCTGCCAAGTACTGTGTCCTTATTTGTGTTGCAATAGCACTTAGCAACCTTTGCTGGGGTCAGGGCCACAGTGTTGCACCAGCCAGCCAGCAACCATCCCCTGATTTGTTCATCTTACAACCTAAACAGGGACAGCCTGGAGTTAAACGAGGATGGAAAAATGTTGAAGTGACATATGTAAGACCAGACCTCAGAGGAATGATTAACTTCACCAGGAAGTTCTTGAATTTCAGCCACTGGACAATAATTTCTACATTAGTGTTATGAAAATATCCAACAATTACCATGAGGTAAACTTCCAGTTGGCTGGAGGAGGCTGGTGGAAGCAGAGCAGACCATCAATCCGATGCAGTACGTGCTGCTGGCAAGATGGTGTTTATTCTGTTCATAAATGTATCAGGTACACATCTGAAATTTGGCATCATAGTCCAGTTTGGAACAGCACATTGGGGGATTTTGCTTTCTTTTAATGGTCATATCTATTGTTCATGCTAAGCTAAAAATGGTACCTTAGTAGAAAGGAAGCAATGGTTCAGCTGTGTAACAGTGAACTACTGTTTGTAAAGGAAAAATAAAAAGGGAGTTTCTATGTCAATATTTCTAACAGCTGTTTGGTTTTCTTTTACCTGTCATAAGACAGTAGTTTATATATGCTGAGAACATCTCTGCTCAGTGGTTACAATTCTATTCTTGTAATTTTTAAACAGTAACTGCTCCAATTTGATATAAGATCTCCGTGTTCTAATTAGTTGAAAATAACTGTCCTCTCAGCAGACATATATGTTTTTGGATAGCTCTAGTGGTGAGTGACTTGCTCAACTGCATAGATGCCAATTTAAAAGGACAGAGTTGTGCTTATCCAGCATCCAACATGCGATGTCACTAAAAAAATAAATAAATAAATCTGATGTTTTGCAGTTAAAAACAAGTTCAAAAATACAAGATTCCTCCCTTCCCTCATGGAGTCATACAGTACAATCCTCTGGTCCAGCATTTGATTATTTTATTATTATTATTATTACTTTATACCTCCAGCATTTGATTATTTTATTATTATTATTACTTTATACATTTTCCTAAAATAATCTGTTGTTATGCTCTCCCTTAATCTAGTGATGATCACTTGAAGCTAATTTAACAAGCCAACAGGTATATTCTACAAGTTTTCTGTGCTAATGTGTGTCTGTGATGTGGATATTTGCAGTGGTAGGGTTTTTAATAACAACTCTTGTAGACATCTTTCTACCATTTGATAGGAATCATTGCTTCATAGCTTTCAGCAGAAGGCAGGTTGCTTTAAAGCAACAAGGAGAATTTGCCAGAAGCCTCGTTCTAGGTGCAAGTTGCACGTTTCTACTTGTAAAGTGCAATTACTACATGTAATTACTACACTGGCGTGTAACTAGAAGAATATTTGCACCAACAAGCAGAATTACTGGTCAGAGTCACTGACAAGGAGGAAAAGGAGGCTTGTGGACTGTCTTTTCCAGCTCTGTGACTGAGGACAGCCTGTCCTTTACAGATTTAACTCTCACCACCTGCATTCCCCTACAGCACTCAATTATCCATTAAGATTTTTTTTTTTTAAGAGAAACAGAATGGCAATTAAGGCTGGCACAGCGGTACAAAATCAGTGGAAGCCCTGGGCTTGCTGAGAAATCTATCCATAAATGAATTAACTGCACAAATAATTTCAGCTAATTAGAGGTGTACCTTCCCCAAATAACTCGATTCTCTCATTTACTTAATTGAGTTGATGGTTGCTCTGGGATGGAATAGCAAATTGTTCAGTGTCTATTACAGTAAATATCACTTTGACTAAATCTTTTCAAACTGTCCAGATTTTTTCTGTTAAGTTGGAATTTGCCTCAGAATCAAGATAGGTGTGAGGTTTGGGGTTTTGTTTTGTACTTTTTTGTAGGTTTTTTGTCTTTTTTTAAAATTATATCTTTGTGTTCAATATTTTAGAAGATGAAGGTAGGCTACATTTCATTTACAATTCCCAAGTTCAGCTGAGAAGTAGGGACTATAAATAAGGATGGTTGATCAGTGAAGTAGGGTCTTCATTTCACACTTCAGAGAAATGCTGACAGGACTGACAACTTTCAAAATGATGACACAGGTAAAGTGGCTGTGCCTGGATAACAAATCCAGGTACTGCCTGTGGTCTAAGCACACTTTCTTTGAGATTCCATAAGTTTAGGGTCCTCATACAGGGGAAAATGGAAGAGAACTAGGAAGTGTTGTTCAGATGATTCCTCCTTAAATGATGTGAGAAAGTTGAAACAGCTTCATATTTTTTTTTTTATTTTTTTTTTTATTTGAGCTTCTCTCTCCTGTCGTTTTGTTTTGGTTTGGTTTGGTTTTTTTGTCCCATCATCCTTGTCTCCTCTTCCTTAGTCTTTCCCAGAGTTTTTTCAATATGTCATGGTAGAATCCCAGCCATACAAAATCACTGTGCTGTTTTATAACCTTTAGATGAAGAGCCTTACTTATCATCACTTTGGGATACAAAAGTGGCCACTCAATCTCAGTGTCCAGTTTTGTTTCATGTTCTAATAACCCTCGAACAGTGCCACACCAACCACTGACCATGAATAAAATATTTCTTTCTTATTTGTTTTTTTTTCTACTTAACGAGGGATAAGTATAAAAACACTGAGAGTACTGAAAGCATCCCTCTTCCAGAAGGCTAAATTCCAAATTCCTTTTTTGTGTTAGGACTAAATGAGAGGAGATTTGATAAAGACTTTTCTTCTGCTCTATTCTGTGACAGCAATTTAATGTTTAATGGTCAAGATTTTCCATTTTGTGACTTAAAGATCAGAGATACTATTGAACAGTTAAAAAAAAAAAAATAAAAAACGAGAGAAAGTAAAATGTGAGAGTAGTAGGGCTGAAAAATAGATGGTAGATGCTTTTTTCTTTAAGGGAAGTAAAGTTAGAAAGGTTTTCTTGCTCTCAGTTTCCTTGGAATCATTAAATGCACTGGTCCTTTCGTTAAGGAAATAATTTAAGCAAAAGCTAATAGCCATGGTGCTGTTTGTCATTAACTTGTACCTGCCAATAAACAAGGAAATCCATCTGTTATGTAGTCACTTTCCTCACGGACCCTCAAAGACATGTTCCACATGTCAGCATTCACAGGGCAAATAAGGAAGGAGACTTCCAGGCCACCCAGGTCCTTTGCAAATAGAAGATTTGTTTGAAGAAACCTAGAGCAGGTCCAAGACAACAGTCCTATGCATGACAGTGCTTTTAAATTTCTCCCTATTGTGTTATTACTTCACAAGCAAAACCCTTTCTCTGCTGTTTCCATTCTCACCCTCTCCCAATATTACTTGGCATCCTTATGGAAATTCCATTTCTGCACGGTCCTGCACTTATTTTTCTACCCCTTGTTGTTCTTCCACTGTTTATTTTTCTTTTTGCTGTTGTATTTCCTGCTGGCACCAGTGATGTAAATTAGTGGATGCGATTGGAGGAAGACCATTTTGGATGTGTATGGACATGGGAACATTTGTCTTCAAGCAAAAGGGCAGGCTCTCTAATTTGGTACGTTGTTGAGACTTTAGTTATTTTTTTTTTAATCTTTTTTTATTGAATTTGATCTTCAGCAGATTCAGCAGATGTTGCAAAGCAAATAAACCATATGCAGTGGTTGTTAGACATTACTCATGGTGTAATCCCTTTATCCAAATGTAAAAATTAAACATATGAAACCATATCCTTAGATAACTGGAGAAGTTCAGTACATACTCAGAAAGCCACCACAACTAATCCACTTCATTATCTGGTACAGCCCATACTCTCTTAAGGAAGGTAGGCAGACAGAGGGAAGGTGGATTCATGACTATGCTTTTAGATATATGTAAACTGACCACAAAGGGTCAAATTTGTTGCTGATGTAACACTGCTGACTTCAGTGGATTGACTCTAGGGATTAATGTAGTCCTTTCTCTAATATATATTTTTCAGGAGGAAGGAAGATGGGGTTTTTTTTATATATATTCAGCACAAGATCTGCTGGCATATAAACAAACCAAACAAAGAATTGTTCCCTTCTCAAACATCTGTTAGCGTGAATGTCCAAGTCCTGTGTATCTGCCACAGGTTGTTATAATATAGCTGCATTACAGTAACAAAAAATACAATAACCATTTGGTTTCTACTTTAAACAAGAGCTTATGAAAATGACTTTCAGGTGGAGGGAGTGGTGATTTGGCAAGGTTCTCTTGGCAGGGCTGTGGATTACACATGAGGGAAAGTTGTTTGGTGGTGGAGCAGACAAATTGTTTAACAATTAATAAAAATAATGCCTTGTGTTTCTACATGATAAGGTGCTGTGTGGGAATTATCCTCTCCCCAGCTGCTCTCCACCAATAAAATATAGCCAGTTCTGTAGGTTTTAAAATTACATACATTAAAGTGGAACAGTGCTTTAAAAAGGGGTAACACCTTGTTGATTTGTACAAGTGAAAGAAACTGTAGTTATAAGGGTTACGAACTTGACCAGTTTATCTAGACTTACAACCCTGCTTTTAAAAGCCTCACAGTCTTTGGAGCCCAACAAAAGTCAGCACTGTAGTTTTTTATTTTCTTCTGTTTTATCTGAGAACTTCTAAGAAATCTCTCCTAAGTACTAAACCAGTATAATACAATGTGTAGAAAACTATTACAGGATCAGCTGCATCTCTTTAGGACCTGTATGAGTCAATTTTAATCAGAATCACAGCAGATTTAGCATCTTAATTCTCATTTTACAAGGCAACTGAGACACTACAAACCAAAGTGTGATGTAAAGTGATAAAAGGCTCTTGAGTAACTTCTTAAAATCAGAGGTATATTTGAAAATGCTCTTCTACTGATAAACATATGATGGAATCTTAATTCTGCAGCTTGCTTCTTGTGTAAAAGACAAATGTTGTTTGTCAGCCAAACTGTAGATCAGTCAAACGGGGAAAAGTTTGCTTTGTTTTCTGTAAAGTAGTGTATGGGTTTATTCTGCTGACAGTTCTGCAACCAAATCTCCTTCTGTGAGAATTTTGTGTCATGCTTTGGGCTTGTTTACTCTTCATGTTATTAGCTAGACTGAGCCTCTACGATGTCCTTTCTGAAGTAAAACCTATCAGTTTTGCTCTCTTACCAAGAATGCTTTCCATGTCTTATTGAGTTCTGCAACATTTCCTTCCTGAAAGCAATTTTTCTAGCAAGTTTTGACAGTACAGATAGATTCTTTTTTTTTGGGGGGGGAAGAAATTTCTTAGAATTTCTGCACTGTCAGCAGATGTCAAGTGTTCTAAAAAGAAATCCAGGTTCCTGGATGTAGTTTTCTTACTTAATACAGTGCACGTGATTCTCATTGCACCGACAAAGTTTTATCAATGGTCATTAGAAGCAAGATACTGTGAGGATTTCCTCTTTTTGGAAGGTTTAATTAAATACATGTACTATACAGCCAGCATTTTCCCTGAATTAATCCCCAGTGTTTCATATTTAAGAACATCTTGTTCCCATGTGAATAGCTACTTTTAGCTTTGGATTTAAAGAAAAGTTTTAGGCAAGATGGTGCTATTTTTCTTGGAGTGCTAAAACTATTCAAACTAAAGCTCTAGAAACATGCTGGAATTCTTAGAGACTAGACTTTGACATGCAACAGAAGCTGATGTGACATTTGTTGTGGGCAAGGATTTTGTTTCTTCTATAGCACTTGAAATCAATAGGACTGGCATAAATTCTACTATTGCTGCACCAGTATAAAATAATAATTTTGGTGCTACCTTCCACATATACTAAAAAATTGTCTTGCTTAAAAGGATTTCATTGTTTTTGATAAATTAATTGTTTTAATTCATTATATTAAGAGCTACTTTATTTGCATCTATATCAGCAAAGACAGAATACTTGTATTTGGAGTTTACAGGACCTCCTAACTGCAGCATTTTGGCTTGCAGTAGAGAAAACATGATAAAGTAGATCTCAGCTGACAATCTAGTAAATCTCAGATAAATGATTGTTGAGAAAGAGATGGAGGGAAAATAAATATAAAAAATCACTTTTAGGATGTGGATCGGTGTAGGAATTGATATGTCTTCATTTAGTTAACACATTTGTGACCAGAAGTGATGACTTGCACAATGTTATAGTTATTTATTGTATTGATTTGAGAGAAGTTTTCATATTGATAGTATGGATGTTTAGGAGGCCATGGGACAATGCATCACCCCAGAGTTTCCTGGCTTCAGCTCTGCAAGAATGTGCTTCAGTCGTATGAAGATCTGGGACTCACCAGCAAGTGCCACCAGCATTCTCTCAGGCTGCGTCCCTGGCTCCAGGGTCCATGCTGGTGTTCTGCCCGAGTGTGCAGGTTCTTTGCAATTGCAGCCTCCAAGTCAGAAATTTTTAATGTGATCTTGATTTTCTGCTGCTAGGTTAAACATGATGTGTTCAGATGGCATGTAAAAGAAATTGGTTTGATTTGTTTTCAAAATTCCTCCTTAAAGCCTGGTTTTCCTTGAATGATTCCTTAGTTAAATTCTAGTAAATGAGAACATTTAGGTGTCTACTAATCACCTACAGCAGCTAATATATTTCTCAATTAATCAAGCAAAGCCTCTTAAATGCAGTTTAAGGACCATTTTATGAGGATTCTCATCAATGCCTCTGCAAATGTACTTAAATTTTATTTGACACCTTACCAGTGTTCTTGAGCAAACAAAGCTTTATTCCTCCAACTAATAGCCTATTGTATTAAGAGCTGTGCAGCATTCAGAAGCAGTGAGCCTTAGACCTACTAAATTTACTGTATTCTGCATATATATATATATATATATATATTCATATTCATGCCTTCACTTGTTTCCTAATAGGTAATAGGGAAATGCAAAGATGCTGGTCAGAGGAGCACTACAAATTTTCTTTCTTAAAAATCTGTAGAAATATTCAAATCAAAAGCAGGATACAATGTATTTTAGCTAATTCTTCTTTGATTCAGTCTTTAACCAAAGTAATAAATCTGCTGAGCATAGTAGAGGTGTAACTACAATATGTCAAGTCTGTAGTGTCTATTATTTTTTTTTTTCCTCTCCTTTTAAAGGAAAAGATCCTCTCAAATCCTTTCCAAAATCCTCCAAATCTTGAATGAAAGACACAACTGGAAACATGACAGGAGAAGTCTTTTCATGAGTTTACAGGGTGCAGAAGCAGTTCAGCTCCCAGAGACTCCAGGCAGCCCATCACTCAGACATCCAAATGCAGCTTTTTCCCTTCAAGGGTAGCTGAGGAGATGGTCTTCTCATCCTCAACCTCTTCTTGATCCAGGATTTAGAATGTTGTGTTAATAAGTCTTATGCTGATGGCCATCCCAAGAGTCCTTTTCCTTTGGAGCTAGCTCATGGCTGCTTGTCTGGTCATCAAGAAAGAAGTAAAATATAAGAGGTAGCTGAGTATCAAGATGCAATTTGTAGACTTCTAACTGCCCAAAGCAATTGTCTACAGGTGGTTTTACATTAATATTGGGAGCACTGCATTGTCACAGTAGTAACATGAATGATTTCTTCTGCTTTCTGCCTCTACCTTTACACTGGACAGTGCTGTGGATTTGCTACTCTGGAATTCTATGCTAATTAAGATTGCTTAAACAAGGATTTTGTACATTTGATGGCTCCATTCTGCAGCACAGAATGCTTCTGGTGTCATATTCAGCAAAATATAATCTTTGTCCCTGCTTTATTGAATTTCCAACAAAATTCTCTTGATTTAAGAAACTCTGAACTGAAAAACCTATATAACAAAATGAAAAGTACAGAATTGCTATACAAAGATGGAGTTTCCCCACTTCTTTCTCTCAAGGGTATTCTCATAAGATGCTCTGTGTGCAGTCAATATGTATTCTTTTTGGACTATAAATCCTCAGAAGTATTTTCATGATTATGTGCTAGCTTTGACTTCTGGAGGGGACCTGAGTTTCATTTGCCTGGGAGCTTTTATTACAGGTGCCTTTGGAAGGGTGATGGCTGGAGATAGAAATAAAAAATAAAAGTGGAAAAGAATTACTACTTGTCAGAGACCCTTATCTTTCCTGCCAGTCTACAGGGGTGTGTGAAATGGACTAGATTACAGATCGATAATGGAGTGCTTGCACTCAGCTAAGAAAGACCAAAACCCCATAAACTTTAAAACACAGTATCGGTGCTTGATTGATTGCTTGCTGAGAGCTGAGCTTTACTGCTTTGCTCCTCCAGCTGAGATCTGAGGAATATTTATCTTCTTGGTAGTACCAGTAGATGGTGAGCTAGTTGGTGTGGTACTCTTGCCAACCTTCTGCAGTGACATCTGTTAGAATGTTCTAAAAGACTGTGCAAATGCATTATCTTCCTAATCTATTTTTCTGGTGATTCCATTTGCTTGAGTTGTTTAAGGGTTGCTACATGAGAACATATAAGTGTCTTCCAAAGGAATAGTAGCACCTCAGAAAATGTCATTCTCTAGTAATGCTTGACTTACCTTTTGGAAGGTAAAAAGACACATTGTCTCTGTGGTGAGATTGGTACAGTGCTTGGATAACAATCCATATCTATTTTTTAAATTCTGTTTTACTGAATTAAGTGGCTGTAAGCGTGGTGGATGTTTCGGGTTCTGCTACGTAGCTGAATGTGCAGGTTCAGAAGAGTTCACATATGATAGTAGTGCTAAAAATAGCATGTTGTTCTCCTTACTGTTCTCCCTTTGGTCTATTTTAGATACTCTTGTGAGGGAGCTTTATATATAATGTCGCTCACTGTAGAAAATACAGATTTCTCAATTGTTACGAATATGTTGGGTGCTTACACTTAGATTGCACATCCACACTGGCCCATTTCTAAACAGAAAGAGATTATTATTGCCTATTACAGAAAGTTAAGTAAATGTTAACAGATCTGTACTGAAAATGTACTCTTCCGCTTACTGTGCGATGGTGTTAAGAGCTTTCCAAATATTTTCCTCTGCTCCACAACAATTGTTGCAGGAGAACCAAAGACCTTCAAGTGACAGCTCTGTGCACGCTGTGCTACATGCTTTCAGGTTGACAGTCCTGGCACTGGGAGTGAGGTAGTGTTTGCCACCTTTATTTATATTGATTGACTGGAAAAAACAAAATGGAAAGCATAGATGGTCAGACACTTTGACTTCAGAATATGGAAGATTTGGGAAATCTGTATCCCAAATTCTGTGCCAGGGTACAATAGGAATGGGGATGCCCCATGAGAGGGCATCAACCAGAAGCTGGAGTGACCCAGCACAACCTGTGCTTTCTCCAGCCTAGATGAGTGTTAGGTGGGCAGAGCGGGGTGCTGGTAATGGGGTCTAGCAACAGTTCCTGGCACAGTGAGGGAATGAACCAGGGCCAGACTCCATCCAGGAGCTGGAGACAAGGCTGCAGTGTGGGTCCAGACTGAGCAGAAATGGGCTTAGGGTGGGTGCATTTAGACATGGGTCCTGGTGCAGCTCAGTCAGGTAAATTAAGGCTTGCAGGTGCACCAGAGACCCAAAATGCTACATCACATTGAAATCATGTCTTATGCACCCCCCTTCTGCAATATATATATTATTTTTATCATAGCTATTCATGGTGCTGTGGCTGCTGTACTTTCTGTGCATTTATTAAGCATGACTGAACTTTATTATATGGAGACTTACCTTTACCATACCTCTTTTTAAGTGTCCACTTGTTCCTTTCTTTGATTACCTCTGCAGGTGTATTCACACAGAATTTGTACCTTGATACTTTTTCACTGCAAGGTGTATGTGATACTCTCACGAGATAGCTGATAATCTGTTTTGCATTGCTAAGTGGTGACAGCAGGACTTCACGATCATAGGAAAACCAGCAAGAGTCTACTGTAATATTTATAATGCTCCTTTAAAAGCTCTGTGAAGCTTGGACAAGTCATGGGAGAAACACCTGCAGGGCAAACATGAATTTTTATAGGATCATAGGGTAATTAATTTTGCAAGGGAGCCCAAGAAGCTTCTAGTCCAACCTCCTGCTCGGAGCAGGGTCAGCTGTGGGATCAGACCAGGTTGCTCAGGGCTTGATCCAGTCATATCTTGAAACTCTTCAAGGCTGGAGACTGCTCTGGGCTCTCCCAGGACTTGTGCTCCAGCCTCTAATCTTCCTGATGACCCTCTTATGATCTCGCTCTAGTTTATCAGTCTTCCTTATCTTGGAGGGGGATTGGATGCAGTATCCTAGATACAATCTCATGAGTGCTGAGTGGAGGAGATCCCTTGAGCCTCCTGCCTGTGCTTTTGTTCAGATGGTTCAGGGTGCTGCTGGCACTTTTGCATTCTTACCTTTCTTATCAAGTTGCGATGTGCTTAGGAGGTGGCATAGACTCCTCTGCATTTTTTGAAAGAGTGCCACCTCCTCTTAGGTACATTTCCACTCACAATAAATTAAAAACTGTCTGAGGGCTTTTGTTAACTTTCACTAATTACTTTCAGCATCACAGAGTGTCTGATGCATCACAGAGCATTTGCAGCACAGCTCCAGATATGAGCTGGATGAAGTTAAAGAAAAAATAAAAATAGGACTGAAAGTAAAAACTCAACAAAATTATGAACATAAGATTTATGAAGTCTTTAATGACGTAGAATTATAAAGGATTTATTTGTCAAAGTTGCTGAAGAATTGGTAGATAAAGCCCTAATTTTTTGAAAAGGTGTATCAATTCTGCTCTGAAAAAGATTACTAGAGAGAAGTGCTATGATAGAGTAACTTCTTCCAAATTTGTTGTTTTTAATAAAAGTTTATTCTTGAGGGGAGAAAAAAAACAGATGACAGAAATCATACCCGCTGTTGTCAAACTAAATGTTAGGCAGCCGTGAACCCATAAAAATGACTGAGTCTGCATCAGTCACCTGAGCTGTCTGGTTCATTTTGGTGTCGAATCAAGTTTTAAGAGGGTCTTTATAGTTTGAACACAAAGTGGGTGAGGTTTGTTTATGAAGAGGTGATGTGCTAATCCTTCTAAACTGATAATAGCAATTTATTTAGGGACAAGTAATACTTTGGCATTACTTTTCCATGTACAGAGGATTTTTGAAAATTGAAATAACTGAAAGCAACTACTTCGGATCTGCATAAAACTTCAGATCTCCCAAGCGAGGAGGTGATGTTCCAAGGGTTATGAGTTAGATTCAGTTCATTCATTTAAGGTCATGATGAACTTGTAACTTTTGGTAAAAAGACTTGAGCCAAACAGTAAAAGATTGAGTTACTTCTCATCTCATGGGAGACTCTTCTCTTTTGATGGAGACTTCAGGCACTTGGGGGTCACTGTGGAGCAGCTTGAGAAACATCCTCTTGGCTATGCTCCAAACCATCAAACCAGTTTCACTGGTTTTCATTGCCAGCACTTGCTTAACCTTCACCAGCCCCAAGATGAGCAAAGCCAAATAAAAATGTAAAGAGAAAAACAGTCCAGATGGAAAAAGGTGACCAGATGTTTTGGTGAGGCTGGGGTGATCCATTAACAAGAATTCTGTTTTGTTGCCATAAACATTAAAAACTATTTTTGTGCATTGAAATACACCATTTTTCATTATCCCAGACTTTTTTTCTAAATACACTCCTGAAATGGCACTCAACTTCTCTTTCCATCACGGGAATAATAGAAAAGACATGGCTTCCTCACCTAACTGTAGCAATAGTTTCTAAATAATAATTTCCCAAAGAGCAGCAAGCCTTATGAGTTACTGATAACAGTCTCCCTGAAAGGATTCAATCTTCTTAGAGCTGCCCCCAGATAATCAGAGATGCAATTCTTACAGAATTCCTTACCCGAATGTCCATGTTTACAGATTCTCCGCAAATATTAGTATAAATTGTGTTTATTCAAATAAAAATTGTAAATTGTCTGGAGGATCCCTTGACCTTTGAACATTAGTATTTTTAACTCTCTTAATGGGAGGTATAACTGTGGTTGTTAGAAAGAGAATGTCTCAGATTGTGTAAATGTGTAAATACCAAAAGAAACTCCTGAAAGAAGTATTTTCTTAGGTGTCATAACCTTCAATTTCCCTTCTGTTAATAAATGACAATTCAGTCTTGCATCAAAAACAAAGCATGTAATTTGGACAGACTTATTGCTAACTGCAGGCTCTCAAAGTGCAAATTTAAGAATGGAACAAATAAATCAAGAACAACAGACAGGATGTGTTTGCATCCAGAGTACCTATATTTACTTGAAGAGCAAATGATGCAAAAAAGCTTCAGTTAATTCATAATTAACTAAAGGTAAAGAGACCAATTTGTAAAATAAAATAATTTGGCTTCCCTGGGGCTACTTTCTGACTCCACTAATGTGGTTATGTACCTTTCCCAGTTTTGTACAGATTGCACACACTTAAGAACAATGAGAAAAAACAGGTTCTTGAAATAGATGACTGAATGCAATTGTGCCCTGGCACTCTCAGCTTCACTTCTCATCCCACACACCATGTGTTGAAGGACTTGTACATGTTTTATGTGCTTTTTTTGGACTGTTAGTTGGCTGTACATCTTTTCCTTTGGTAGGATTAGGCACATACTGGAATTGGAGATATGTCAGGTTCTTGAGAGCCAAGTGCCAAACTGCAGTGTTTAAGTGTAGAAAAGTTGTATCTTAATGTAACAGCACCTTGCTGAAATTAAAAGTCACAGAGATAAGTCTACAAGAGAGAGATAATTGTGCTGAACTGGATGTTGAGTAATACTGCATGCGGTCACATACCTGGAAAATAAAGCTGAGTTTTGTCCTCTGAGCTTACTCAACTTAGAAGAAGGAGACAGAAAGACCTTGTGCAAAGCAAAACAGATTACCCCGACTCTATTTCAGATTATCTTCCAGACCTTTCAGATCTGGTTTCCATCCTCTTGTAGCCTGTACTTGCTGCTGCATCTCTGTGCTGCTCTCCCAGCATGATTGCTGTACTGCTCCGAGTACCTTCAAAGAAAAAAGTGCAAATGGAAGAGTTCCAAGTTGCATGTCAGGATGTGGAGGGAAAATATAGAAAAGTCTGTCAGGGTGCATTTAATATTTCAGCCTCTTTAGTTGATAAGCAACACCAGTTTGGTATTACACACTTCTGTGTGCTCAGCTTGATCACTTTCTTGATATTTCTACCTTAAGTGAATGGTTGTGTAAGTTCAACAAATTAGAGTTTGCTTCCTTTTGCTTCAGTTTTAAATCCAAGATGTAATGTTAAGTCTTTACTTCTTATTTTAACAAAAGCTTTGCCTATCTATCTTCGGAATCTTATTTCCATGAATTTGTGGCTATTCCCTTATGTAGTAATGTATTCCAATAACCACCCTGCTACCAGAGTGACATGAAGCTCCCCAAGCTCACATCACCAGGGCTTCACAGAGTACTGAGTGCGTTCCAGTTCTCAGAGACTTACAAGATCAGGAGTTTGTAGTGGTTCATGCTCACAGGAAATTGCTGTTCTCAAAACTGAAACTTGCAGTGAATTTCCAGCAAAAGTGAGTTGGATATGTGTATTAGTTTGCACAGGTTCACTGGCTTGCTTAAATTTGTGTGTGCAATTGCAGCTCAATTCTGTGCAGTTAACCATGTATACGTATTTATGGTGCCTTGCAGTACTGGTTGTTCTTCAAAACTAAATGACTGGTGCATATGGTGTTCTCTCAACCTGCTGTTGATGAAGGTAAAATCACATTTGCTGAAGAGAGTGGTGCTTTACATGTGTATTTGCAGGTTACTATAATGCTAGTCATGCTAAAGACAGTTTCTTATCAGGATAATTTTCTGAGGGAGCAGGACTTTCCCTTCATCTCAGAGAGAGCCATTCCTGTGTGCATTAGCTGTTCAACCAGATGCCTCTCCTGGGACAGCTATAAATTTAGTATAGTATATATTATGATAATGAAGAGGGGCAAGAGAGAATAAAAGACATGAACAGGAAGGAAATTATCTGGGAAGATATAAACTTAATGGGGCAAGGAGTGGGTCAGTTCCTGAGAGAAAAAAAAATAACAAAACCAAACTCCACAGCACATAGAGAAGTGAGAATAGGTAAATCAAGTAGGCACAAAACATTTGTTGGTTAGCAGACAAATTTAGGCAGGTGAAGAAATAGGTGATTAAGAGTGAGGGGACACAAAGGAAACAAGTCTTTCATGATGCGAGTTTAACAAAAGAAAGTGAAATAATTTATACCCACCTTGCTCCTATTTAAGGTTAGGGTGAGCAGGAGCCTAGTGGCTTATTGATGCAACCATGTATAATACAAAAAAAAAAAAGAAGAAATAAAATCCATCCTGTAGATCAAGGGTGTAGCAGATGTGCTCAGTCTTTTGCCTTCAAGGATTGTTCTCTGAATGCTTATAATAGTTAATCTCAAATTGCTCACTGAAATACTTAATTACACAGATGAATCTCTCTCTACTAAGTTAGCAGTGTGCAGAGGTTTATAAGCAGGGTCCCTGCAGAAATGGAAACGTGCAAGCTGTTTGTAATCCTTACAAGTTTGATATTTAAAAAATGAGATAATTTCCACAAGGAAACATCTTTGTGCATTACTGAGGCAGGAAAAAATACAAACAGAAAATTCAACGAATAAAATATTTCCCCCTTCTCCTGGGGTGTTTTATTTATTTACTTGAATGTAATTACATTTTCAAAAACTATGTGAGATTTTGGTCTGATTACAAGCTTGCAATAGTTCATTTTAAAGCCTAATTGGAAAAAAAAAAAAGAATTGGCTATTTAAGAAGCATGGGTTGCATGTGTTTTGAAGGCAACTAAGACACCATTATCCCAGTGTGATAAGATAAGGTACCAGATGTGTGTGTAGGAAAATGTTCCTTTTCCCATCTTGGAATTAAGTTTAAAAAAAAAAACCTAAAAAAAAAAAAACCAAAACCCCAAAACAAACAAAAAAACTCCAAACAACTCATCAACTGTTACTTTGTCTTTGTCTGAAAAAGTTCTTGAAGTATTATATGTTATCTTTTGCAATGGAGAGGTTTTCCCCCTTTATGCAAATAGGGATATTTGAGTTACACAGGTGCAATTTTCATTCTTTTATGTAACGGCAGAGTTGGCCCCATATATGCTTTCAAGAAATCCAACTGCAACATTTCCCTCCTGGTTTGGAAATGTGAATGAAGTTAGTTATTTCCTATTTCTTGGTCATTCTGGCAATCCTCCTTAAAAGGGAGGAAAGACCTTATAAATTTTTCTTTGGCTTAAAAAAGCAGAAATCCCTGTTGCAGCCGTGAGTGATGGGCGGGAAGCTGCAGCTCATGGCAGCAGAGCCTGCTGGATGGCTGCTGGCTTACACAGCCCTTGACAGGAAGGGGAGAATTTCTACAGGGGGGAGGTTGGAATAGGTGACCTTGAAAGGTCCCTTCCAACCCAAACCATTCTATGATTCTAAACCACGCTGCGGTACCTGAGATTGCTCATCAAAAAAATTCTAGCATGGCATTACTTCTTAGAGTCCATCAACTGGTGATGTGATCGCCTAAGTCTTAAAGGCTAAGTCTACATGACTCGCATCAGCTCACCTTGGTACCTTTGGGGACAAACTCCCTAGTGCCCACACAATTTAACCTTTGTAGCATTTGCCATGAGGCAATATGGAATCATTAAGGTTGGAAAAGACCTCCAAGATCGTAAAGTCCAACCGTCAACCCAACACCACCATGCCCGCTAAACCATGTCCTGAAGTGTCATGTCTATGTGTTTTTTGAACAGCTAGGAGAGGGGGTAAGCAGAGCAGAGGCACCCTGTGGAGAAATACTTGAGCTGAAATGCTCTCAGAGGTTTTCAACAGAAAAAAATCCAATCCTCACACTTGGTAAATACAACTGCTTGGTAAAGATGGTGACTGGGAGCAATGGGCTGTGCACTCCCCTCCTCTCCCTCCCAGGAAGGAGATGCAGTTGTTTCAGGTGACACTGGGGAGAAAGCCCTGGCTGCTGATCCCCTGTTTTCATGCCAAAGAGCCCATTCTCTCTCACAGAGCTGGCAAGAATCAGCTTGTCCTGGCCACAGTGCTTGTAGATCGCTGGTCTCTGCAAGGGCTGAGCAGGTGCCAGCAGGCCCTGAGGAGCATCTGGCAGGGGACCATTGGCTTTCACCTGCATCCTTGAGCTCCAGTGCCCACTACAGCCATGAATCTCAGCAGGATGATAGTTGGGTGCAGTGTGAGGCTGCCAGGGGATAGAGAGGCTTAAAGCACAGCAGCATCCTGACATCTGAGTCTACAGTCCCCTCGTGCCTTTAAAGATATTGTGAATTTATTCTGACTTCAGTCTTATTTGATTATACACTTTTTTTTTTCCTGCAAAAGTAAACATTAAGTAGCCTGTTGAGAAAACTAAAAGCGCACTAAATATTTTTAAGGCCCATGGGAACATATGAGAAAGCTAATTTTCCAAAAAGCAAATAATTGCATTACTGGATTCAGATTATGCTGAAAACCAAACAGTCGAATGTTTGTGCTCTCTCTCTCTCAAGGCTCCGACTCCCAAACAAATTATATCAGCTCCACAAATAACTGTATTTCAGTGGTCCCACCTACTGTCTATGTGCATGATTTCAGCTCATGGCTGATGCAAAGCAAAGCATTCTCTTTTAAACCCAAAACGATGAAGCTATCCAGCATTATTTTGCTGAGGACATGTACGTGGACACTGGGAGTTCAGCTGACCTGTGGTAATTTGTTAAGCTATGAATGAATGAAACTTAATTGAGAACCTCAGTCACACACACATAAAGCACCGTTTGCCTCCTATTTTGGAGCTAATGGAATTAAATCCACAAAGAGAGGAAGATGGTCTGAAAGCATAAAACTGTTTCAGGGCTGATAGGCTTAGTCCCCTCCTTTGCTGTAGCGTCCTTGGTGGCAGAGGGCACATCACTGGTTGTCTGTCTCTGTTTCATGTCATATAAAAGCAAGGATGATAAATGACGGGTTTGTATTTCACTTGGAGTGTTTGGGGGATAAATGCATTGAGGGCTGGAAATTCCTAGATGACTATTAACAGAATTAGCTGCCAAAGCCAGGTAACTTAAAAAACAATGTAAGCCTAGTCAAGTCTCCACTAATGAATGTGAAACCCCATTTAGAGGTATCACTTTGCATTTTTGGGACAAGAAAAGGACAAAACAAAACCTCAGATTTCACAAGATCACTGTGTCTGGATGTTGTTCCCTGTGCCTCCACACACAATATCAATTTGTGTTCTCCACTCGCAGATGATATGAGTATTAAGAAAGAAAAATGAGTGCTGTATATCTAGCATGTGAATTCTGCCAATATGTGATGCAGTAAGCTTAATCAAAGTGTTTGAGGTCCAAGAGAGCATACTGATATGGAAGCCACGTTAGATCTGATTATTAAATGACTAGAAAGATAGATGTAGGTATTAACATAACACACCTGCAGTTCTTCTCCATGTACTTTGATCTAGCAGATGATAATTTGTAACGACATCACCCCAACCCCTGGTCCACCTGCAGTTCATTAGCGTGGCTTCCAATGTACATTATGGTTTAGTTACTGGCAACCAAAATGTCTGTCAACCAAAAAAAAAAAAAAATCAATTGTCATTTATCAGCCCCAGTAAGTGCTGCTCGTGAGGTGCTGTTGCTGCCCACTTGCTTCCACATCTGCTTCATAAATGTCCATGATGCCTTCCTCCCTGTCCCCCTACCTCATGATTCCCATGTATTCAGCTTTTTGCACACTGGTATTTGGAAGCACCACTAATGATAGCGGATGTGAGAACAGCTTCTCGCTGGCACGGGCCAGGTGCCTGCTGTTCAGGAGTGGCACTTCACCAGGCTGCAGGTGACAGAAGAAGGTGCTTGCTGTGGGATGGAACAGGTAAGAGGGCCGTCCTGTTGACTGGCAGATTGGCAGGAGAAGCAATCAGATTCATATCAGCAAGACAAGAATTTTAATTGAGAATGAAGCCACTTGGGCTCATTAAGCTGGTCTTAATTCATAGCTTAAAGGTAGCTAGTTTCCATTAAAACCAGATATAAATACATGCACACAGTTTGACCTGCTGATTGTCTTGGGTTTTGCTTTCCATCACAGAGCTTCCTGGGGGCTAACCACCTTCCCAAGGGAGGAGACAGGGAGGGAGGAAAAAGATTAAATTCCCAATGCAGAGTTTTCAGCAGAGCCCTTGGTCTGGGGAAAGATTTTAATTTCTTTCCAAGGGAAAAGACAAAGCTCTGATGCTTCAGAGCCCTTTGGCTTGGGCTGAGACAAGCACACACCTTCAGTGAAAGACAAGCGGTTTTGGTGAGGCCCAGATCTCCTTGTTCTTCTGCCTTCCTTAAGTTGTGACAATGTTGTTTTGGAAATATCTTTACTTCCCTCCTACAGTCTCAGAAAACTAATAAGAAAACGTTTCTGTTACCAGAGTGAGAGCTATGAGAGCTTTCCTCCTCAGTCTCTCTGATGGGAAGAAAACTTTTTGCCTGTCTGCATCTAGCTGGCAACTTACCTAAATTACCCAAGGATGTGCTCTTTCAGACCATGTCAGATACAGACCGTGCACATTCACAGCGTGAAAAAATGGTCTTTGAGTCTGCTGTTTAGTTCATGTGTGGTGCACCTGCAATATATGGTAGAAAAGAGGAGACTGAGAGGAGATCTCATCGTGGTCTAGATCTTCCGCCCAAGGGGAAGAGGAGGGGCAGGCGCTGATCTCTTCTCTCTGACCACCAACAAATGCCAGGAGCAGAGGAAATGGCAGGAAGATGAGCCGGGGGAGGGTGAGGTCGACCATGAGGAAAAGGTTCTTGAGGCAGAGGGTGCTGGAGCACTGGAACAGGCTCCCCAGGGAGGCGCTCATGGCACCAAGCCTGACAAGATTCAAGAAGCATTTGGACAAGGCTCTCCTTGGACAAACAATTGTAACATCAAGATAATAGATTTTATAGAAAGTCATGGAGGGAATAATTGCCTGTATGTATAGCTACAGTGCAGAGTAAATTAAAGAAAAATAGTTGCAAGTGCCAAGCATATAATGAAGCTATGAACAGATCCATAACATAGGACAATGTGAGATCTTCTGAAAGTTCTGTCTTTCTAATTGTAGACCTTCTCATGACATAATCATGTTTTAAATGTGAGAAATAAGAACAAAGCCTCTTCAGAAGTAAACTTACATAGCAGCAGTATTTTTATGTATACCTACTATTAGTAGTTCCTGTTCTGAACACATTTGTTGCAAAAATTGCTTTTAGAAAACTCATTTGCTGAATGAGTCTACTCTCCCTCTGCATCACATCATCAGTGTGAAAGAAATACACTTTAATCACTATTCTTTTTGGTGTTCACACAGTTCTTTCCAAGGTTGTCCAAGCTGACAGTTGCAAACATTTCTCAGTATGCTCCTTTTTCAACCTGCTAAAATTCTTTTTTTGTGCAGTTAGGTGTACAATTTTGTAATTTGCTGCTCATTTCAGAGACTAGTATTTGGGGGGGTGGGGTGGGGGGTAGGAGATAATAATAGTTGTTTAATTGTATTAAATAATAGTCAAAAAGAAAAGCAGTTTAAGGACCACTGGATTTATATTTCCCTAGGTTTTGGAGCTGTGTAGGTAAAAGGCAAGAGGAAGAGAATCTAAAACACGTATAGACTTATAGTCAGGGAAACTATACCCAAATATTATGAGGACACCTTTGTCCTTCATTCAGCATTTGTTAAATTAAGAACAGTTGATAACATCCTTCAGGAAGGATATTTCTTCATTCCCTGAAGCTACACGATATACAACACCACCAGTGATTAATTCCTGGGACTGCAGGGAAACAGAATGCCCTTGGATCCCCTGTTCTCCAGCATCCTCAGGAGAGGGCTCCCCACCTGTGTCATTGTGGAGGCAAGGCTGAGGATGCTTCTTGGTTTTCTTTAAGAATTTAATGACAAAAAGAATATAAAGCAATTCCCCAGCTCCAGACATGGATCCATATTTGACAGAGCAATGAACATACTCACATAGGTCTGCCTCCAGAATGGCATAGCTCCACAGCGTAGTGGTACCTCTTTATCAAGTAAAGCTATTCAATCAAATAAAAATCCCAGCTGACTCTGACAGCCACCTGGTTGTGTGCATGCCATTGCCAAAGCTAACAACACACCAAGTGAAAATGCTGATCACAGCTACAGGCTAAATCCTGCACAGAATTCTGAGTTGTCCGATCACATCCCATTTTAAAGGGAATGGTTTTCTATTCACTGCTAAGCAGCTGTATTCCAGACCTTACACTACAATTATGACTGTGCTGGTGTTGGCTGCCTGCCTTCCTGTTTGTGGTGTTCATGGGCATCTTCCATGCGTGAAACTTCTCAGATAACCTGACAAAACAGAAATACATTCTCATAGTATTGGTGCAAATGAAGGAGTCTGTGAACACATTTTGTTTCAGGAGAAGGTATGAGCTGCATTTTATGATGTACTTGTACCTCAGTTTAAGCCAAATACAGTGGAGGGGCCAGGAGTCTTTAAGGACCTCATATATCTGGGATCCCATCAATACCAATGCCAACAGTAGTAATAAAACAAGCACATAATATTCAATGATTCTGCTCAGTGAATGCTTCTGGAAATGGTGAGCCTCATCCAAATTTCTCAGCTTGGACAAGTGGAAACATAGGTTAAAAAAAAAAAAAAAAAGACTTCTTGGGGCATTTCTAGCAATTAGTAAGCTGTACTTAAGGAGTGAAAACATTAAAGCTCTAAGTAAAAATTTTAACTGCGGAAAGATTCAGGTCAGATTCTTTGGGTGTTTTATTCTGTGGATTGGTTACATTATTTTATTTGAAATTACTTAGCTTCTTGTAAGTGGTTTAATTGCAGCTTATTACTTCAAATGTATTTTTCTTTATATTCTTTGTGTGGCAGTTTTAAGCACTTTCAACAGAGACATGCAAAGCCTCTCTTAGATTCAGTATATGAATACACGTATAGCACATCTATTTTGAGTAGGAAACTAATTCAAAATGTGATTTCACTTTTAAGTGAGCATTTATGACTTGCTTTAATTAACTAAATAATTAGTGATTTGTCAGGAGTGTGTGAGGTATATATATCGTAAGTGATTATCTGACATACCCTTCTTCAAAGACATAAAGCAGGAGCAAGTCCCATCTTAGTCAAAATTTGATGGTTTTAAACAGCTAAATAAGTTTAAAATGAAAATTCCTCTTTCAGGTTATAACCAGCTTCATCTAATACTCAGTGAATCCAGTCTAATTCATTGATTGCTTGCAGAAATGTCCAGGCTGAGGTGCAGATATCCAAGTCCTTCCAAATAATCGACCTGTCTTCTCCCACGTTTGAACTCCACAACATTGAATTAAGTCCATGGGGTTGTGATGTGACATGGAGATTTAGGCACCTGGGGGAGAGGTCCTCTGGAAATTAAGAAGCAGCTGCATCTGCTAGCTTGGAGTGAAGTGCTGGGCTGCTTCTCCTCTCTGCTAGAGTCTGTAGGCACTCAGCTGGCCACAAGCAGCAGACCTCTCCTTCTGTTTTTTTTTTCCTTGCACAGGGAAAGATGGGGAAGGGAAAGATGAAGAGGAACAGTGGCAGTATGGCAGGGGCATGTGTCCAGCTTTGTGATCAGGTAGAGACCCCACCTCAGAGTGTGCTTTCCATGTCTGTCCACATGTGTTTAACCAAATTTCTAACTTGGGTTGTGAAACTTGCTAGCACTGAAGGCATCCTGTGCCTGATGAAGCTCTGTAGAGGCTAATTGACCAGTACAGGCCAGTTTGTTTTAAGGATGTTAGTGGGGCTCATCAGAGAAACCATCTCACTAATTCACATTTAATACTTCCACAAACAAGAAAAATCCTCACTTTAGTATTTGAATGCTAAACTTGTTCTTCAGAAGGGTATAGGGTGAAGCAGTCTCTATGATATTCAATTTCCATAGGCTTACAAAGGTTGTTGGGGAGTATGGAAGGGAGCTGTGTCACTGGATTTGTTTAGCAGCAAAAATAAACTACTAACAATTTAAAATGATTACATTTGCAATGAAACAAAAGAAAAAAGATGTCCCCAAACAGGGATCTTTATTTGAAAACTAAATCACATCTATATCTCAATGAGCATTTTGAACTAATATGACAGGACTTTGGTGGTATTATAGAGTCTTTTTTTATTAGTCTGTGTTTCTGTGTGGATCATGTGAGCTTTTTATCACCCTTATCTCTGAGGTGTTAGATGTGTGTGATCATGCAGCTCTTTGACCCTAGGGGAATGTGGGAACTCAACGCTTCACAAATTATTTCTTCAATTTACCAAATGGTGTAGAAGACACTGCTGCAAAAGCTACTCTTTTTGAGTTTCTTCTCAAGTACCTGTAAAAATTCTCCAAGATCTGTGAGGTCTAAGATATACTGCTCCTGGGGATATTTCTACTTGATGGTAGTAATATGTTTATGGATGAGGGAAGAATCTGTTGCTTAAGAAGGGAAAAACATTCTGGATTTTCCTCCATCTGTGAACTGCAAAGTGTTGTAGTGGCTGCTCACACATTGTACTCTTGTGTTCTGGCTCTGTACAAAAGCTGAAATGTGTGCTGTGAAATAGTGCAAGTGAGATGCTGATTTTAAGGACTCAGATTGTGCTAGCACCATCTATATCATAAATAGTAAAAGCACACAGGTCTGCATTTGAAGAGAAAAGATGTATTAACTAGCAGGAAAAATGTCCTGAGCATGTAAGGCATGTGAGACCAGTGCTCCTCATATTCTGGCTTACAGGGAACATGCTACATGCAGGTAGATGCCACAGATATAGTTCAAGTTTGCAGGAAAAGCTAAGTATGGTGATGCCCACAGGTTGTTTCTTGTAAGTGTTACTGCCAGGGACACCGGACTACTCCACCTGACTCCTGCTGATTATGTCATTTCAGAGTAAATTGAATAAAATTCTGGAAAATGCACTGTCAGGAACCCTTTTGACCAGGAGTGAGGGAAACCATTAAGCAGTAAGAATCTCAGCCAGATACTTCCATCTCATTTTATTTGATCATTTTAATGATTTACCATTTCCTTGACTAAGTTTTATGACAACTTTGTCTTGGGTGTTAAAGTTTTTTTTAATTTAATTTTAAAAATTATTCTCACATGTGCCACTGTTTCCCTTTCAAATGGGATCTGAACAGCGGTAGCTTTTCCCAACATTCATTTTGTCAAATCAGTAGAGACAAGTGAACTACAAATTTCCTTCGGTAATTTGTGATCATAAGATAATCTTTTTCTTGAGCAAGCCAAAAAATGAAAGCATAATTTGATTTATTTCAGCTCACAGGCAATTCTAAAAATCATGGAGCTAGCAAAGGGCTGTCATGTTTATAAAGTTACAAAACTGGAAGGTAGGTTTTCTGGTTGGCTTTCTTTATCGACCTTCTCAGACTTCTCAAGAAGCCTTATTATTTGCTTAGGTGATTTTTTTATTTTTAAACATTAACATTTTGATAACTAACATATATTAGAATCTCCTTGTATGTTTTGGGAGACGTTAAATTTTGCCCAGCTGTTAGGAAGCTAACTTCTAGTCTAGAAGTTTTGACTTCTAGTCAAAACTGGAGGCCACCTTCAGAATATTATGACTGTTCATCTTTTATTTGCTCATCTGTAAAATGAGGATTATTTTCTGATTCACAGTTACAGGAACCTGTGGCTATGTGTGAAGTACACTGAGGACTTTTTTTATTTATTTTTTTTTTGTAAAATAAATGCAAAAAGACTGATCAGTTACAGGCTGCCAGTGAAAGAAAATGTGATACTATTAAAGTTGAAACAGAGGTTTGGAAAATAATTTTATTAGATTTAATATTGAAATTTCTTCTTAATTTCAACTGACTTTGCTTTTGGAAACTACAGAGACTGTGGGGATTTCTTAATAGTTTTTGCTTGTTTGAATGTTTTGAGTGTCTCATGGGTGAGAAATAAAAGGAAACTGCTTTTATTAGGTGGGGAGTCAGTACTTTAAAAAAAAAAAACAAAAAATAAGATCAATTCAATTTTTTTTTTTCAAACAGCACTTTAAAATTTTTGTTTATAAATTTTATATCAAATAATTCAGGTAAGCAAAATAGATAATTGGGGGGGGGAGTAGAAAAAGAGGAAAACTGGGCTTTGCCCTGCTACAGAAGGGGAATATTGGTCACCCTGCGAAATCAGGAAAGTTTAGGTGATGTGTTTGACAGTCAGGAATGGGTGAAGGTAGCAAAAGTTCAAAGCAGAATATTTTGAGTGTGGGGAGTGAACAAGCAGCAAAACAGATTCTCCAAAATACAAAAGTAAGGATGGAAGAAAGACAAAGGAGCTTGAAGAGCAATGAGGAAGGCTTGAAATTTTTCCTATTCACAGGAAAGCACTGACAGCAGCTTAGGAGCAGAGGCTGGAAACAGCAGGTGCAAAACTGAAATCTAACTAGCGTGGGTGTTCTTAGCAAGAGGGCTTAGTCCCGTTTTGCTTTTGTGACCTTCCTGGCATGCAGAGCCGTTCAAACTTTGCCTTGTTAATGCAGTATCTGTGCTGGGAGAGGTATGGACCACGTGTCTGGTTCATGTCGCTGTTCATTTCATCTGTTGACAAGTTGCCATATGCCCTGAGGCTTTTTCTCCCATCTCATCCTTTCTACCTTAATGGAAGAATTTTCTTTCTCTACCTTTATGAGAGAAATCATTTGTGCTCACCAAAATAAATGCTATCTCAGTGAATTAAAAAAAAATGGATAGCAAGCTTCTAAAGAGATCTTTCAATTTCTTGTGCTGCATTAAATATTAAGATCTTTTCTACCTGTAATGAAACTACTCTTTTTATCTTTATTGCTGCATCCCATCTGATCAGTTATTCCCATGATAAAAACTTGGTGGTGTTTGTATATTTGCTTTATAGCAATAGTTTACTCTTGACAGACCTTTTTGTGTGTCTAGTGCTTTAGTGTATTGTTGCCTTTTAATCTGATGCCTCAGCAGACTTCTGACTGGTTAAGTCCAAAAGGATGAATGAAAGTGGAGGAACAGAACAGAGATGGAGAAGTAAAAGCATGTTAGTGGAAAACTAGAGAAAAGGTACAAATATTAAACTACAATAGTAACAGTTTTTATTCCAGCTGGTAAGGAGACAAATCCAGAAACCAGTGCAGCTGCTGAGACTGTAAACCAAAGAATTTCTGGGGCATAAATTGATTATTCCACTCAGCAGGACTATTTGGATGTTAATTTGTCCAGTGATGAATTTGACAATACAGCTGATAGCCATGAAGGTATATGTCCTGTTTTCTCACAACACTTAGCTCATCCCTGGGAATTCATATCTAGATTGACCAAAAAGCAAAGTGTCTTACAACAGAAAATCCAAATATCCCTTAAAGAGACACCACTCACAGAAAGATAATAGAGGTATTAGAGCTATAAGAGTTTCTAGACACAAAAGTCTTTATTAACTAATTGAGTTACCAATGTAAAGTAATTTGGGTGGCTTGATGAACATGATTTCTTTTTTGAAACTGAGTTAAAGGCTACAAAACCCTAAATGCTACATGAAAACTTATTTCTTTGGTAGGCAAAGGACATTTTCATTGCTGACTCTGTTTCATCTTCAAAAATTAACACTTTAGAAAGAGGTCAAGAAATTATATTCTCACAGAGAGAGATAAAGAATGACTTAGTTTATCATTCTGATCTCTGTACAAGTCATAGCCCAAGCTAAAGTTGATCCTAAATCACATAAACTGCCGTGATTGCTGTTGCTACATGAAAAAAAATTACATGGAAAACTTTTATTTATTAAATTAAATTATAATCAGCACAATAGAGAGGAGAAAATGTGAATACTTGGGAATTTGTTCATCAATATATATGAATGCAGAACAAATTATTTATCATCCTTCCTTAAAATGCAAAAGTCAGAAACTACATTGGGAGATTAAATGCAAAATTACTGCTGCAGTGCATTTGGGAGTGTGATGCTTAAAGATACATTTTTAGTGATGTTTTGAAGTCTGGGATACGGGATTTTCTGTAGTCACAGCTGAGTGGAGCTATAGCTGGGTGCTAAGGTGGCTGTTGAGGCACCTAGAGCTGGATCATCCTCAGACAAAGAGTTCCTGTGTCGATTGCCTTTAGCCAGCACAAGTGTGTGTATAACTACATGTGGCTTTGACTCTGCAACTAAATGACTGCCTATGGGTCCCTAAGTGGCCTCAGCAAAGGTAATTTGTACCAAATTATATAATAGAACATTCAGTTGACTTTTAGGGTTTTTTCTTTTGTAACTGTTGCTGGACACCTGGGTTTCTTTTCTTGAGGTTTTTTTTTTCTTTCTTCTCTGAAGTCTTGTATTATTTTAGATTAGACCAGGATGAATGATGCTTGTTTACCATATAAAGTCACATTCTTTGCTTGCAAAATCAGTCATTTTCAAATCCAAGAGCAATTTACACAAAATTTTACAGTTTTATTGGTCTCCAATGGCAAGATATAATTTCAGAAACAGACAAACGCTCAAGAAAACAAGAATTTTCTTATGCCTTTCACCCTAGTACTAAGTAGTCAGTTGGGGAAGGGGAAGGAATGGAGGAAGTAAGCATTTGATATTAATCTAAGTAGATGGTTTTGCCAAAACTACCCATGAGACATCAGCAACTTTTTCTTGAGAGATGAAGCAATCTTTCTCTGTGATATCTCAACAACTTTTTTTTTTCAAAGGAAACACTTTTCAAATTCTACAGTACTTGATAGCCTTGAAAATAATGCATACCAATTCCTAAAAAAATGGAAATAGAGTACAGAGACTAGGAAAATTCAAGGTTTGTGTCATTTTTATTTTTTTTTTTTCAATAAAATTTTAGGGCCATTAATTAAAAAAAAAAATCCAAGATAAACTCAAATTCCAAAGAAACTGAGTGTCATATGCAACATCCTCTGGTGTTGGAAAAACTTGTCAGAGAACCATGACGGAAAACAAGTCTTAAAAATACAGAACCTGCCCAAACATAGTGAGTGATCTATATTTCTTTGTACCTTAAGTCATTGAAAGACACTTTAATTAAATACAAACAGAGAGATTATCGGTTTAGTATGAACTGGGACAACATGAGCATTGGAAAAAGATAATTTGTTAAGGTCAGAAAATGAAAACAGGAATGAAAGATTTCATTGTCTGGGAAATAAGGGGATATTTAGCTTCTATAAGAAGGGTGAAGTACTAATAACTGGGAACTGGATGAATCTGAGAGGAAAGAGAAGAAAAAACTTCATAATGTGTGTTTAGTGACAGGGATTGACCAGTCCTGCAGCCCTTAGTCCTGCAGCAGCAGATGAGGCAGAGTGAACAACTTTTAGCCCTTTTAAAAGGAAGAGAGGAGATGTGGGAAAGAGGAAAAAAGTGGGGGAGAAGCTGTGCTGAGAGTCATCACCTAGAGACAGCAAAAAAAGCCTGAGCAGTAAGATTAAATCACCTAAAGTCAAGTAAACAGCAGGGGGGCTAACAAAAAATATAGGAACCTTCACTGCTAGGGAATGAAGAAATGGGAAAATAAATGTGGTTCAGGAATAAGGTCAGTTGAGAATTTTTTGACAGGATCATTTTAATATTCATATTTTTAATGGAACCTGTCAGTATGGACAAAGTACTATCAGAAAACTATACTTTTGCTCAAAATTAGAGAAACTCCAGAGACCAATCCCAAAATATCTTGCATCATTCTAGAGGAAATGCTGACTTAAGATGTGGGAGGATAACAGAACAGGAAACCAGTATGATGAGCTATTCCAGTACATGTGAGCCTCAAGTTTATTGTGAAAACCTGAAAAATCTGCCGGAGTAGTTCTGAAAGCACAAAAGTCTGCAAAATAAGAATAGGTCTGTCTCATTACATCTCTATTTGGGACTTGAAAGTGAGAAGAGCGTTTGAGTCTTAATAAGTGACTTTTATTTAATTTCTATAGATTTATTTACAGAGGTTTACGTAGTATTACTAGAGGTTTCAGGCTTTGTTTCTTGTTTACCTTGCTAAACAAATCAATTTTTAAATGTCCTATTTTTAATTGCAGCATAAATAAATGTGCAACTGAACATAAGCTAAAACTGCTGTCATAGCTGAGATATTTTTTAGCACTCTGTGAAAAAAAACCAACAAAACCAAACAAAACAATAGAGTGCAAAACCTTGATTACTAATTTTAGTCTTTGGCAAAAACTTTTGGTAAATTTTAGTTTTTTTAATATCTACTAAACAATCTGTCTGACTCAGTTTATCACTCCAAATGTCCAGAGTGTTAAGAAGGATAGATGAAGCATATAGCATTTTAAATGTGCTTTTAAAAAACCCAAACTTCTAAATGTGTTGTATCTATACTAATATATCTGTCCTGCTTATGTATAGATGCTGGGATTAGTGAGGGAATTTATTATTATTGTAAAAGAGGTATATTTTTGACATGAGAAAAATCTCACCTGAATCCACCTCAGCCTGACTAACCAAATTTAATGGAAGTAACCAAAAGATGGAGGATATGTCATTAGGTGTTTTAACAAAAGAACTGGAGTGCCTAGTCTCACTAAAATACTCTGAAGGCTTAGTAGGTTTAAAAAAAAACCCCACACCCACATTTTATTGTGGAACCTTGACAAATTGTGCAGGCTACACATTAAGATTATGAATTTGTTCAGATATGTCACAATCTTTTTTTCTTTTCTTTTTTACATCCTGATGTTTAATGTAACTTCAAAATCTTGCTCAGGTGGGTGTCATGAAGGTAAAACACATAATGCATGCAGTGATTATTGACTTCTAAATTGTCTTTCCCTTTCTTCTATCCCCATAGTCTTGAGGTAGGGGGGAAGTGCAGTAAACATAAAGATTTAAAACATTGTTAGGTCTTAAAATTGACTTGGATGTATAAGAACAATCATGTACCTTTAAAGTGAAATTGCATTTTCAGCCCCAGAGGTACTCAAGCAAAGGAGATAAAAGTAGAAAACAAACACACTAGAAGTACATTTAGGAGGATCTTTTCTGTGGAGCTACGCAGACATTAAGTGTTAAAATAACTCTCATTTTGGCATATCTTCAGACTCAACAGTGGACTGTTGATACCTGCTGAAATTACAAGAAGCCAGAGTCAGAAACATCATGGTAGTATCTTATACCATATCTCAAGAGACTTGTTTTTAACCCTTTTCTTGTGTCTTTTTGAGAACAAGGAAAACTGTATTGCCTGGGCTGCAAAGAGATTGATAAAAGGATCTCAATGAAAAAGCATGAAGTCAAGATAAAATAATTATGGTTAAACTGGAAGAACTTGGGGAATATAGGCAAACTGCTCTTTTAATGTATAGAAGCTGTTCTGGAAAATGTTGACCAGATTACTTTTTACTGAAAATAGTCTAGGGGTATCTAGTACTAGAAGAAGTAGCAACATAAGGTTGAAATATTTCTGCAAGTCACTTAAATATCTGTACATGTTTACAAATTGCAGGCTTAGAAAAGACTATTGTATCCTAAACAGAATTGTTTATGACTCTCAGCTAGTTCTGTAAATAGCTTAAAATGTAAAATATTTGGAATAAACAAGCTGTTTGAAATAACAGAGTTACCTTTGAAAACATAAGCTTGAAAAATGAACTTTTCTACCCTTCTTCTTGCCTCCTCCTTGCACTCAAATCTTTCAAAATCTGCGGTAGCTTTAACTGTGTCTGTTAAAGTCTGCTTTTACTTTTTTTTCAGTATAATATGCATTTGAACAAAAAGATTAAATTTAGTTCATTTTTTATCAATTCCACCTTTGTTGCATGAAGTGCAGTTATTCTGCTGAAATCAGCAATTATTTCAACTTTATAACAAGGTACAGAAAACCGATGCTGAGTTCTTTCAGTGATATACTTATATGTTTTCATCTTTCTTCCTTTAATTGATAGTGAGGGGTGATCTTTGCTATGGGTTACTCAAGAAGATTTGATGCATAGACGATTTTTTTTTCCCCTCTTTTGGTATGTTTAAATGTAATTTATTTGATCTCCAGTCACAATTGCTTCAATGATCTCATTGTCCCTTAGGTGATCTTCCCCCCCGCCTTTTTTTTTTTCCTTAATAAAACTTCAGTACCTGGAATGACAGGAAACAAGGGATGGGAACAAGGGAATTAGCCTGAGATTATTCTACTGATGACACAGATTAGTCCTACTCTAGTGAGGTGATTGTACAGCAGCATTTTCTGAAATATGAGCCTAAATTTCTGCTTCAAGATAAATTTTCCTTCTGATAAATATTTTAGGTAGACCGGTATCTCTGCTTTTATTATAACATTCTACCTAACCTACTGCCTTTTTAATTTAATTTAACTCCTGGATTTCCCAGGTTGCCTCATGCCAGTTTCTCAATAGCTGGATTTTATAATGCTGTATCCTGCTTTGTTGTCTCCAGATTTGATAAGAACAACCATTATGTCTGTATTTTCTGAAATTCTGTAAATGATTTCACTTCCTTGTTCTCATGACCATACCACAGTTTACTCTTCCAGAGTTATAGAGCAAAAGGAGGAAAGACAGCAACTGGTACCAGTAAATAGATATTGCTGATCTTTAGTTATGTGAACTCAAGAAGCAGATCAGTCTTGTCTGAAAATAAATTGTCAAGCCTTAAACGTTACAGAAGTAATGGATTATTTAGCCTCAGCAAGGTAGATAGTAACCATCAGAGAGAAACTCCTCTAACTGCTCAGGACTGAGAAAATTAAGCTCTTGACGTACTTTTATCACACTAAATATCCAAGTTTACTGCCTGTTCCATAGATTAAATGGATGGTCTATTCTAATCCATAGATTAGAAAGGAACAGGAGCATTAATGGGAAAAACAGTGTTTAGAGATAGCTGCAGTGCCTGTGTGAGCTTCCTTGAATACAAAAATTGTGTATTATATTGTTCCTATTCCATTCAAAACCAATTTGCAGTAGTAGATAATTGTTTGTTCATATAATCATCAATTTGAGGCAGAATTTAGCACATCAGTACTCTTAGACTGTAGATTTAATTCTCCCCCTTGCTCCTTTCAAGCAGTGCAGGAACATCAAATCACTGGTATTGCATTAGGCACCTGAGATTGTTTTTAGTTCTCTGGAATCACAGTTACATTGCATACACTGCTGACATTTAAATATCAGCCAGATGTTGTTGTGATTTTATTTTCAACTCTGCTAGCCAAATTGTATGAGTCGCCCCTTGCTGATCAGGATCAGGCAACTTGCTGGAAGAAACTTTCAGGTAAAAATTATCACCCTATTATGATCTTCTTCCTACCTCTCTCCAGTGATTCCGTTTAAATGCGTTCTGCTTTACAAAGGAAATCAAAGTTGCTAACTCTGATTAATTGCAGAATTTCAAATTCTGCAATAAACTGCAATAAGCTTACATATACTGAAACAAGAATTTATTCTCCAATCTTGTAAATGCTAAAAACATAAAATGGACCCTGTTCCCATTTTTTTTTTTTTTTCCACATAGCATTCAGAATTCCCACTCTGAGGATATCTTGTCACAGAGGGTAACATCTCTGCCTTTTCTTATGCCTGTGTATAACTTGATACAAGGTCTATGTAATTGCTCTGCCTGGTAAGTTCTGAAAGAAACCATATTGTATTCCCAGTTAGCAAGGTCAGAAGAAAAGAGAAAATGATTTTGCAATCACTGAAGGCAAAGTTTAAAACAGCTGCAGAGCAACTAAACTATTTAAAAATGGGAAACTGTTCAAACAATATACATATTTCCTATTTCTGTGGTTTGTGTTATATATCCATTACATTTTTAGCCTTAATGATGTGATCACTCCATATTTTATTCTTTGAGATTATTCATCATTCAAGTTACAGAGGAAAGATGAAGACTTTCAGTCCATTTTCTAATTTAGCTCCATGACGCTGAGACCAAACAAATTTATAAGTGTTAGAAAGTGAGTGCAGACCCATTTCTCCAACGTAAAAGATAGGGAGGTGCTTTCTGGGGTTCTTCTCCCATGCTTCTTCTAGATCCATATTATGTTCTTCCTCTCTTGCCCCTGTAGGACAAGCATCCTGGCATTTTGTTCTTTTTTAATTTTTTTTCTTTTCTTTTTTTTTCCTTTTTTTTTTTTTTTTTTTTTTTTTCACTTCTCCCCTTTCCCAGCTACCCAAGAGTGCAGAGTTAGAGGCTATTAAAAAGTGCCGTGAAAGGGAATGATTCTTTGTCTGAAGAAAGTCCCAATGCCCTTTTCAAGACCCCTTGCTCTACTTGGAACCTCCTAAGGTGTGATTAATCCCCCTAGTCCATCCTGAGCCTTCCAGAGCTGCCCCCAGGCTTCCTCCTGTTTCTGTGCTGAAGTCCAGCTGTGTCAGTCACCCATGTGCCTGTTAGAAAATCTGTCTTTTTTTTCCCCACCTGCTTGGGTATCCTCAGTTTTGGCACTGCAAAGCACCTGATGAAGTGCTGAACAGCATGCTGACCCCAAGAAGATTGATGTCAGAATACCAAATAACTTATGCAGGGCTAAGGTTTTACCCCTGCTGTGAAATGAATAGGATTTGGAGATTAGGTAAATGAGAAAGGGAAATCTCATCGTTTTCTCCATCACTCATAAGTGGATTCACACCACATGTATGGCTTTGAATGAAATGGCTCTTCATCAATTTCCAGTTTGAAACGATCAGACTGATAACAATGCTCAAAACAGTGTTCGAAGGCTATTATTTTTCAAGGGGAGATAAGTAGTCTTCTGCAAACTAGGCTGTGTCTCTTTAACTAAAAAAAATAAAAATAAAAAAAATCTAAATTTCACTGTGACTCCTATTTTATAAAATCTTCTAAAGATTTAAAGATATCACTGTGGTATGATTTAGAGGAATTTCATTCATATATTGTGCATATGGTTTAAAATTTGTTTCAGGGAGATTAATAGTATGTCTTTAGGTCTTCATATATTAGTGAACTTAGTCTCTATGCAAAGCAGGTGAAATATTGTAATAGTGTAGGGTGACCAGTAACTCCTGCCTACATTGGATGGGTCAAAACCACTGTACCTCTACCTCACAGTACTGAGTTAACTGGGGTAGTGGGTACTTTGCTGCATTCCTCCTCTCCTGCTGCAGATGAATAAGGAATTTGTACATATATTTCTGGAGAATGAAAATTTCCTCTATTTAATATCCATTTTCCTTTTTTTTTTTTTTTTTTTAATGAGTGATCAGCCGAAAAGAACTGAAAAGCTTCAAACTTAATGAATGTATTTTTCTGGTCATTATTGGAGAACTTTGTGAAGTGGTAGTATCTAGGCAAAAAGGAGAAAAACAGTACCCTGATATACCTTAATCTTCAAGACCTAATAATAATCACCTTGGATCTTTATGCTGTCTGTGGGAGCGAAGGAGGCTCTGGCCAAATGAGTCTTCTCCTGTACCTACTACCATATGGAAGTGCTTTTCAAGAAACTGTTCCTTGAGGGTTTAGAAAGGAGAGGAAATTATTTTCATGATTGTTTTAGGACTTCATAAGGATGGAGATAAATTCTTTCCCTCACCCACAAATGACAGCTAGTGCAAGAGACCATGCCGACCGGAAATTCAAATTTTCTGCTGGATATCAGCGTCATCCCTACTTAACTCTAGAAAGCAAGGTTAAAGGACACGCTGTGGTTAAAGTCTATGGCAACTAAAAGCATTATTGCCTGAGATACTGTTGGGAAGAGCTGAGGGTTTCTAGGCACAAAGCCAGCATTTCTTTCCCCTTATTTAACAAACTGGACTCCAGAGATGTTAATAATTTCAAGTGGCAGATTATAGTATGCAATGGTGGTGAGGATATTAGGTGGGTTTATTTTAAGGAGTTGTGGAGGGTGTTTTTTTTTTCTTCCTAATGTTTTTCAGGCCTGGATTTAAATTCCCAGAGTTTTAATCCAAAAGGGACTATTACATCAATTTGATTGAACTCCTGTTTTCTACAGGCCATTACACATAACACAGTTAACTCTGTGTTGAGCCTAGTAACTTGTGCTGGCATAACACATAATTTCTAGAAAGGTATAAACTTGTGACATGAGGTTATTGCACTGTGTCTCTCAGTGGTGTGTTCTAGTGATTGACCTGATGTACTTTTGAATATGCTGATCTCATCATTATTTGTTTTAACTGAAATTGGTTTATTTGCCAGCTATTGTCTCTGTTGTGCCTTTGTTAACTGGATTAAATGATCCTTAATGTTAAGGTTCTTCAATAATGTTCTTTTATGTTTTTGCAGAGATAACCAAGATGAGAACTTTGTCTTGTTGTATGGCATGACCAACAGCTCTCAAGTAATTTTGTAGATTTCAATTTTTATTCTAAGATTGCAATATTTTAAGCCCTTTGTTTTTCTTCAAGGGACTTTATAAAGAAACCCTATCATTTCTTGTTATATCAACTACAAAAATGTTATCAGCAGTGATCACATTTAAACCAGTCCATCAACAAAAGAGTTGAATAGATAGTTGCCTAGACACAATCCCTAAAAATTCCCAATAAAACAAGCTGTTTAGGAATGATTCATTTTTTACCTTCTTTTTGGGACCCGACAAGTAGACAGGTCTCCACCCATTTAAAATATGCTTTGTTATTATGCATTATCAATTGGGAGGTCTACAGAGCAAGGTCAAAAATCTCACAAAAGTCTAATTTTAACAGATTAGTTACTTTTATTGACTAAACTTTTTACCTTATTAAAGATGACATTGTGATTATTGGACACCACTTGGGTGGTGTCCAACTATATGCCTTAAAAGCATGACTTGTTCCTCAGTTCAAATCCCTGCTAATTTTTTTCATTGTCTTTTCTCAAATTGATTTGTCTGCCTTATCATTATCTACATTATCTTGTGTGCCTTTCTTATGAGGAGCTTATAAGCACAGATACTTTGAAATATCCCTGGTTTTGCAATTTTTAGAAATAATAGCAAACCAGAAATCACTTCAGACAAATCTTCTAGGATTTTGAGTGGAGTTAAACTTCTTTTAATGCCTAATTCCCCAGTGGATATTGTCTAATGACATTGTTCTCAGTTACTAATGGACTGGAACGTACTTCAGTGCCTTCAAAGGATAAGATTATGTCATCCTAGTTCCTTCTAAATAGAGAACTCTAATATCTGTTAAATGTCTCTGCTCTAGTACTTATTGGAACTAAATAGATGTCATACAAGATGGAGTTGATCTGCCAGTTTTGAGCTAATTCTGCACTTTACTGATTTTAGGTGCCTCACAGTCTAGGATTCCCATTAATGAGCGGTTTTACAAAAGCCATTTGACCTGCATTGCATTTGCTCATTCTAAGCATGTTTCTCCCATTACCTTCTACATCTTATAAGCAAACCAACCATTTCCCCCACCACAAAATTATCGACACATTCTTTTCAGACAAGTTCTTTTTGCCAAAGAATTTTTAATGCTGCTAAAGTATTATGCAGAAGAGGTAAATTCTTAGAAGTTTTGTTTGACCACTGGAAGAGTGACATAACTTCTTTACTGACTTCTCTCCATTGCCTCAACACCATGTTCCTGCATGCAGGTTGTGCAGTAGCACACTGCCACGTAGGTGGAGGAACCACATGCAGATGAGCAGTTTTTCTGTCTCAAAGGAATGATTTGTTAGCTTGTGAGATGAGTCTAGATTTTATACAAGCACCACGGGGAGGGAGGAATAATTCTAACATTGTAAAGTCAAGGAGATCCCTTTGCCTCTTATTTTCAGCCTATAGCAGAGAGCTGAGATTGTTCAATAATTAGCTAAGCTGATTTATTACCTACTTATTTCAAAAGGAGACTGTCAGTTGAAAATTCAGGGTGTGTAGCTTGTAGCTCTGTTTTTATTAAAGTGCCCCCAAAGTGGAATCAGTTTGGGGTCTGCCACCATAGACACTTGATCCATGCAGACCCCCTGTGAGTGGCTGAGTGCAATGGCACCTGCACGGCCAAAACCACATCCATGGGTAGAAGTGCCAGGGAGGGACTTGCAGTTACTGCATTTCTGAAAATGAGCTGGGCACTCTCTGTCTGTGAAACATCTGCTTTGACTGATACTAGAGCAGCTGTGATGATCTAATAGCAAATGAAGCACTTCAGAATTCAATTGTACAAAAGGGCCTTTGAGGAGGCTGACAAATGACCTAAATTAAGCCACAATTTTTAAGTACCTAATTTGAGCCTTGACCATAATAAATACTTTCCTCAAGCCTTCTTGCACCTGTCACTGTTGGAAAACAACTGGTATTTGCCTGTCTGTTGTTTAAGGTTGTGTTCTCAACATTTTATTTGTCAAACAGCACCTGAAGTGTTGGCGTAAGAAATTAATATGTTGGCTTTTTGGTTCCCTTTTGGCATGCCACTTCCTTGTCTGCACCTGGCACTAACTCAGAGAATAACTTGTGTCTGGGGAAAAAAATTCTACCGTGGTCCAGAGTTCCTTCAATAAAAAGTGTTTTCTATATTAATGTCTCTAAAATTCTTTTTCTGGGTTCTTCAAACCTCAAAATAGCACGGAATCATTTACCACCTTGCTAAGGTGATGGATCTGGGAGATGGTAGATTTTTAAAATAAATTATGGAGATGTAATTTCCTTAATTTAGGACTTTTAACTGCTGGATTGGTTTATCATGTTTTGTGCATGAGAAAGGAGTAGGAGTTTGGGATGATACACTGCACCATGTTATCAAATATGTGCTTTTAAGAGGGATGTGGCTCTGGTAGGTATATGTTACTGTGTCCTGCATAAAAATACCATCCCCACTGCAAGTTCAGTGGGGCAATTCCCATATTGTTTATGTAGGATAGTCATTTACACAATTTTGGCAACCTGAAGAGATAATTTCTTATTTGATTGTAAGATCACTGCAGAGGTGGCTCCTGCTGCCACCCACCCTCTGCCTGGTGCATGCCAGAGGATTTTGACATTCAGGTCTGCTGTATCTCCTCTCATAAGGATGCAGCTGCCTGGGCAGTGCTACCTGCTTCGTTAGGTCAGGATCAGGTAGAGCTCAAGGGAGAAGCTCCCTCACATCCCAGAAGAAAGCGTAGTCTCATCTTTACAGCTGTAGGTTGCAGCTCTCAAGAGATTTAGAGGAAAAGGCCAGCCTAGGCCAGGCTGGGGAACAGGACTAGGACGAAAATTGACCTGGCAAAAAATTAGACATTTTTAAGCTGGATCGGATGATCAGTCCATTCTGCCAGATCTTGCAGAAACGTGTCACTAAAAAGGAGGATGCACTAGCTGTCAAAAATAAGCAGCTGAGAGGGAAGATGTTACTTTTTTCAGGGGCAGTGCTGGATTTAACTAAAGCATATGTGAAAGTGTCAATTGCTCCATCAACCTGTGTTTCCCACTCTTCTCCTTGGTAAACATTATTGTTGTCTCATTCATGACTTGGATCCTTTTCAGGCCTTGAATAGATCTGGTTCACAGCCATCAGGTTTGAAGATTGTCTGTCCTCTGGACTCCAGAGCTGTGTTATTACTTGATAATCTACTTTTGGGGGTTGCTTTTTTCTTTTTGGTTCAGTGGAAGTTGGTAAAGTGCTAGTCCGTAGATTGTGCTCAAGTTAAACTTGAAAACATGGCTACTAAAGACTTAAGCCCAAGCAAAAGTAAGGAGTCAGAACTATAACTTTTGAAAATCAATTTTGTTAGAATTATTTTTAAGTAATTGCTTCCATTACCTCATTAATATTTGTATCTTCCCCTCCTCTTTTTCCTGCATACTATTTCAGTGAAGTAAAAGATTACAGTTGTGGGCAATAAAAGAAAAATACGGTGTTCTGAAATGAATTTGCTTTTTCAGGGTCTCTCTTTACTGAGTGATATTGTGAGGGCCCACTGGCACACTGCTCAGTGTGATGCACTCCCAAAGAGCTGGGATTGCTTGCAGACATCCCACCACTGGGACAACTATGATGCTGGGTCTATGAAATTACTAAAAGTTGAAGATTAAAATCAAGCACCAGACTACTTTTTGCTTTCTCTTGAGTATCTAAATCTCATAGAGATTTTCAGTGGTTCTTAAGGTTTATCTTGAAACACAGAAAGAAAAAAAAATGTAGAATAAAACTTAAAATCTCCCTTCATCATTTTGATTCAGGAGGTAAAATGTCAAATGTTGTAAGCTCACTACACTGACTTTGAGTCTTACCAGAGGTCCAATAAAATCATGCCATTTTGAAAATCAAAGCAATTGGGAGCATGATGTATGTTTGTGCAAAGCAAATGTCAAATTTGTATGCTGGAGTATTCATGATCCACATTTCTGGATTCATAAACAAGTATTTGAGCCAAAAGTCCTTAAGTATCAGCCTGATGGAGAGCAGAAACACTGCTATTTACTTATCTAGCTAATGTGAACTAATCAATACACCTCCGAGAGTGAATATTTGAAGAAAGTAATTTACGCTTCGTCTGCAAAGTTGAAGGAATTAATTGAGCAATTTTTGATAATGAAAACATTATAGGAAATTGCAGTCTGATTAGACAGCAGGAAAAGAAGAAAAATGCTCTGGTTACCTTTTCCTTCATTAATTAGTATCTCTGTTGCTATAAATTCTATTGTGAGGGGTAGCGTTATAACAAAATTGTCAATTACTGTCATGCACAACGCCTATATAATACCCTCTTGCTGTTGAGAGTTGTTGAGAAGGTATGAATCAGTTGCAATAGTTAAAATTCCTTAATTAATAGTTTAAATGCTTTCCTTTTAATATTAAAAATGTACTGTTTTCCAAATTGAACTCTAAAACCCCCAAGATTTCTAGGGGATTTGATTTGTATGTAGGAATAGTTCTATTGTCCTACCTTTTTTGCCAAATTTCTAACCAATTCCTACCATGTTTTAAGTGTCACAAAAAGAAATAATTAAAGTATCAACATACCCATGTACTTGATACATTGGAAAAATTAGCTGGATATATCCATGTAATAAGTTAGATTTTGCATGGGGCTTGTTCTGTTTGCTAAGATCCTTGGCATTTGTTTACACTGTATGCTGTTTGTTAGAGGCAAATTTACACAATCCATTTTTTAGTTCACAGAAAAAAATGTGTATCATGCTTTCTGTGTGGCAAAAACAGGAAACAACTTCTTTTGGGAGACTCTCCCATTGACACCATGTAATTACATGGCACAAGAAATTCCTCTTCTCGGGGATCATTCTGTTTGACACCATGTAATTACATGGCACAAGAAATACCTCTTCTTGGGGATCATAATGTACTGTTCTCATTCACTGGCATGTGGATTCCTGAAAGAATCTCTGCAGTTTTCTTGGTTCCCAGCCAGGAATTTCTTATCACTCAAGGTGGAGAAGAGGAGACTGAGGGGAGACCTCGTTAATGTTTATAAATATGTCAAGGGTGAATGTCATGAGGATGAAGCCAGGCTCTTCTCAGTGATGCCCAATGGTAGGACAAGGAGCAATGGGTGTAAACTGGAACACAGGAAGTTCCACTTAAATTTCAGAAGGAACCTCTTTACAGTGAGGATGACAGAGCACTGGAACAGGCTGCAGAGGGAGGTTGTGGAGTCTCCTTCTCTGGAGACATTCAAAACCCTCCTGGACACCTTCCTGTGTGATCTCATTCGGGTTCCTACTAGTGGGATTTGACTAGATGATCTTTCGAGGTCCCTTCCAATCCCCTACATTCTGTGATTCTGTGTGATTCTGTGATGTCGCAGGAGAAGTATGACTGGAAAAGTACATGCAAGTTGCATTATATATAGTACTAGTAATTCTAAGCCTTCAGAGCTCATAAATCAACTTTAACAGTCAATAGTTTTTAAATGGGAGTTTGATTTTAATTCTTATCTGAATTGGAATAATTTACATTAACTTTTTTGAGTTTTCCTCATACAATAGCAGAACTGGAGACCCCAGTAAGAGCTGACACTAGGGATGCTCCCATGGGCTCTGGTCTTGTGGGAGTGTCTTCCATGGCCAGGGGAGATGGAGGTCTGGGAGTTATCCTGAGCTCTGCATTTTGAATTAAAGCACTACAGAAACTGTGTAAATTAACCAGAACATCTCTACAGAGGCAGGCATTTTCTGCTCTCAGCCTGTAACCCAGACACAACTGCCATTGTGTTTTGGAGTTTTTTTGGTTGGTTTTTTTTGTTTGGTTGGTTTTTTTCCTCTGAAATTTTTAGTGGTGATACTGAAAAGAAAGGGGAGGTGATGCTACAAATGTATCTACATGTTCCTACTTACAATACAGTTGAGAGCCCTTCTAGATGAAGAATATATCCAGATCCCCCTAACACACATAACTACAACATCTCTGCATGTTTATTTTATATGTTTAATTTCAATAATAAATGACCAGAGTAATCACATTACTGTTACAGGCCTTATTGGATAGGCAGAAAACACTGTATCATTGTCTTACTGTTGTAGATAACTGCAGACAGCAGAATCCAGTAGTGCTGCTGCTATTACTTTTTTGGTCAATTCTACACATCCTCTAAGGATGCTAATGTTCTTTTTACAGTAACAAATTTAACATAGTTTATGCAGAAATAAGATTCTTCTATAATTTAGCCAATATGAAATTTTAGTAGTTTACATTATAAAAATAATGTAATTTCTGTTGTCTCAGTTTTGCATATTTTCATTTCATTCATCATATAAAATGTATTATTTCTATATAAAACTACCATTATAACACTAACTTTAATGATGATAATTTGCTTCAATTGTATTTTAATTATGCTGTCTGTTTCACTGATAAAAATGACTGAAAGCTTTTTAAAAAAAAAATAGCTGCAGATACTAATTTTGTGGGTTTTTTATTTTGCAGTGATTTTTCAAAACCTGACAGAAACTGAAATTTGGGAGAAGCTTGACACCAGCCCACCATTACAGAACTTAGTGGAACTGTGCTGTTTCTGAAAAGAAAATGTCCTCACCTGCATTTTTGAAGTGAATGTTATATCCCCATCTTTAAGGTAAGATAAAACTTCTGCTCTCATTTTAACTAGTACATGAGTAGAAAATATATGTATATTCTGGTTTTGCTTGTTCATTATAAATGTTGACATTGATAAAATCTCTTGCTATTTTAAAAAGAAAGTGGAAAAATCAACTTACCAACATGCCATGTTTTTTGTGCCAACGGGGTGGTGCCAGAACGTGCAGAGTAGCACTAGAGAGCTGAGCCCAGGTAGTTTTTAAAATCGAGGAAAAGTAGTCTCATGTTTCAGAAGAATTCAAGCTACTCATACTTCCTCTAATTCAGGGGGACAGGAAAGGGGGAAGGGGGGAGGGGGCAGAAACAAACCACCCCAAATCCTGTAAACTCTAGGCACCAGTGAATGAGGTCTTCTGCAGACCATTGTGTGTGGTAGGACCAGCAATACTTCTCCGAAGCCTTTTAACTTCTTGTTGATGTATACGGTTGCCAGATGAATGATATGCAGTATTAATTTTTATAAATGTATATAAAAAGTAGTCTTGGATAAAGAAATATTTCCTTGTAACTATTTCCCATAAGAACATGCTTAACCCAGGCCAATTTGTTCATTCCAAATGTCGAAGTTAAAATGGTTTCCACCAATTAAGTGTTTTTAGTCAGAACACATCTGCATCCTATAACTCTGCAGATTAGGGTGCTGGCCCATATTTAAAGGGATTAACTCTTGGTAGCTTTCCCAAGCAGAGCTGGAGTTTGAAAAAACATTTTTTTTTTTTTTTTTTTTTTTAAGACACCAAAAGGCCAGAAATGCTTTACTTCAATGTTTATTACCAGTGAATTTCTATACAGGAGGTTAAGGAAGACTCTTCTACAATAAGTTAATTGGAAGCTGTAGAAGCATCAGAATAGTGTTCTAGTGCTTATGAAAGTATTTCCCCCCACAAATGCTCACCCAGAAATTGACTGGTATTCAGCAAATTGGAACTTCACCTCTGTTGTATCTGTGGTGAACCCTCATTTATTTGGCGTGTGGAGCAACTGGAGGCAAACATTTTGAAGAAAATAATATAATTTCAGCTCAGATTGCCATTAACTCCAGTCTTCCTGTCTTCCTGTAGTGCCACCTCTCTAAGGGCAAAAAAATCAATGTGAAATGATCTCATTTGTGTGCTCACAGGGCTCTGGAGATGAGTGAGCATATTTAAACTGGCAACTGCAATTGGCCATTTCTCCCTCATTCCCATGCCACCTGTGTGTGTTGAGATGTCTGGCTTGGCCTGGGATAAAGAGACAAGGGAGCTGAGGCACCAGGGTAGCTCTTGTAAACAGCTTTTTCATTCATGTTAGTGTGGTTGGGTAGAGGAGAAAGCACCCAAGTGCCTTAATTAAGTGAAAATGGCACCTCAAGACCATAGTAAAGAGCAAACCTTAATAATAAGAAAGACATGAGCTGAAACTTTACTTTCTTGGATATTGTAGCTAGATGACCACATATCCCAAACTTGTATGACCACAGTCTGCCTGGAGCCCTAGGGAGTGCTAACTTAGGAAGTTCCCAAATCTTTAATGTGGAAAACCTGTGTGTATGGATGAAGGTTCCTTTCAAGTGGCTATCCTACTTTTAAAAAAAAACAAAACTCACAAAAACCTCCCAAACCTGCTACTTTTGCTCCTGTTAGAATGAGATGGAAGCTATGTGTCATATTGAATATTGAGCCCTAAAAGGGTTCTTAGCTGAAACACATAGATTCTGATGTATTGGTGATTTGTGTGTGTGTGTCTGTAATATATATACACATTTGTACTGATTGGGTACACTACCTAGGACCAGGCACTGATTTCTTCTCTCTATCAATCCATGATAGGACCAGAGGAAATGGCAGGAAGATGTTACAGAGCAAGTTTAGGTTGGACATTAGGAAAAGGGTGGTTCTTCAGGCAGAGGGTGGTGGAGCACTGGAACAGGCTCCCCAGGGAGGTGGTCATGGCTCCAAGCCTGACATGATTCCAGAAACATTTGAACAAGGCCCTCAGACACATGGTCTGAATCTTAGGATTGTCCTGTGCTAGGACAGGCGTAGGACTTGATGAGTCTTGTGGGTCTCTTCCAACTCACAGTTTTCTATGATTCTATGATTAAGTCAAGCCGTCAAAAGCAGTGTAACATGCCCTCTGAAGCTTGTCTGTCTGTCTTTCTTCCCTTGCATGAGTCTTGTTCTGTGTCAGTTATTTCCGAAAATAAAGTGAGGCTTGCCTCTTACAAAAGATTCCAACAGAAGTTATTCAGAGTATACAATATTAATGAAAAGGGATTTAAAATACTGTCCACTTCATATCATTTTGGCAGTAAATTAAAGCTAGTGATGTCTAACAAAATTACAGAGATGGTTAGATTAGCAGGGAAGGAATTCAGCCCTATCTCAGCACGCTGAAGCTACAAAATAGTTCTCTCTGGCCTCATTAAGAGGTTCAAGAACTGTAACAGGGGTCTCTAGATTTCTATTAAAATAGCATATAGCGTATGATTACAATACATTATATCTCTATATAATATTTATTCATTTCCCCCTAGTCTTTTGAACTTCATGATCCTTTGGTCAATTATTTTCAGAGAAGGAAATTGAAACTTCTTACATGACAACTTTGACAAATGTGCAGCATATATATTGTACAGCATTCTCAGGGGAGAACTTCAGAAATAAAATTAGTTCCGTCAACATGCCATGAGCTCATCAACTTGGGCCTTCCTGCACCCTTTGTCATTGCAAATATGCAAAAGACTCATCTTTATCCCTGTTTAGAAACATTGTCTAAGATCATTCTTACTACTCTTCCTGATTACCTTTACCATCACCTACCTTTCCTCTCTGTATATGGGTTTATAGTAAAAAGGTATAATTTCCCCATGGAAAAATAAATGAGGAAATATATATATGTGTGTAAGTATATATAAGTGTGTGTACATACACACATATATACATAATTCAGAGGAAGAATTACTGTCTCAGCAGGCAGTATATGTCTTCTATTTAGCAGCAGGCCAAAGATGATGATAAAATCATTAATTCTGTCAATATAAATGCTAAATAGAAATGGGAAATTGGATCTCTGCCTTCTGTCACATTTTCTCTGGTAGGAAATTACAGTAGAGAAATTGAATCTGACGAACCTTCTGTGTTTATAGCCCCTCGTCAAAGGTACAACACGTGACATACAATAAATAGCATGACACCTCTTAATTAAACTGTGCTATTGTTTATCCCAGAATAAATGCATTTTTTGCCTGGCCAACGAGCAAGCTACAAGCTCCCATAGGGATGATAAAATAAAGAGGTCATATAATTAACCAAAATCAAACTGACAAGCCTGCATTAATTATCTCTCGTATTATAGCACTGCAAAGGTGGCTATAGGTTGACAGATAAAGAAATGAGCTCATTAGTAAAGCACTGAATGTTTTAATGTTTATAAAGAGCATTTTTTACCTTTAGTCTAGGCATTATATGCACTGTACAATTTTCTAAACTGCAATCTTTGATATGTTTTTAAGTTGAATTTATAAAAGCACCATGTTTGGTAGAAAATGGTTACCTCATAGCCAGGGAAGCCAGTTTTAGACAGATTTTAGCTGTTTGCCTTTCACACTGGGTGACTGAAGGGGCTTGCAGAGAGTACGGTGAAGAGAGAGAAAAGAAAGGAGTGCATGTGAAATAAATGAGTCTGATATTATAGTGTGAGTTCAGTCACAAAAAGAATATTCAAAATCCTCCTTGTGTATCTGTGATTTGAAAGTATTGTGCTTCCAAACACACAGAATACTTCCTGTTAGTCATGGATGTGATTCAGCTTTGACCAAAGATTGCACAAGTGAAACATCTTTTCAATTTCTCCTTCTGTGTTCTCTTTAATTAGTTTAATGTATTTATCCTCTTATTTCCTAAGAGGAAAGAAAAATATTAAAACCTCCACCTCGTAGAAGGCTAGAGTATTAATATGGATTTCTGAATGCAATCAATTGCTTTTTTAAACATTAAAAAAAAAAAAAAACTTTTCAGACAAACTGGATTATTTTGTCCATGCTCTATTTGTAAATTGTTTTCCTAAAAGCTCAGTCGAGAATGGCAAGAAAGAGAAATGCTACTCTTTGGCATAATATAGTTGACCTGTGAGGGACTTTATTCACCCATGTGGGACTTTTTCTTCAGAATTAATCACTGTGTTTTACAATGAACAACTCAATAATGTGAATTATTCTTTCCACTCTCACCAGTGGAGCCAGAGTCATACTTATTCAACATATGCAATTGCAGAAAAAAACAGGGCAAGGACCAGGGATTTAGTATTTTTTTCCCACTCAATTCAAGCACTGGAGAAAGTCCATATTAAAGACCCCAGACAATCTTTCTAAAATACCAATCTTGGTATTTTACTTTGAACAGATATGTATTCTGTTAATTCATGTTGGAGTTGCCTTCCAAGCTTTCACATTAAAAGATGGCCAAACTGGTACTCAAAAATTGGCTTTACAAGCAAAAAGTCTGGATTAAAAATCATCCTAAAAGTAGTTCCTTCTTGTAACTCCTAAGTAACACTAAAAGGTATTGTTGAACTCCCAGATGCTCAGAGGCATTTTAAATGATGCATGTTTCTTTCACGAGCTAACCTTTACTGATCTTTCAAGTCATGTTATCTTTAGGAATCAATAAACTACCAGCAAAAGAAACTAAAAAAACCCATGGAAATTGCTCAAAGACCTTTCTGTGACTATGAGTGCAAACGATGGAAAACTCTCAACTCAAATTACTGTTTGAAATATCATTATTCATAAGGGCAAACAACCCTTTTGCTGTGCCCATTAACCTGAATATGGACAACATTTAAAAGCACCACAGCTGAACTATGAGACGCATTGAAGACAAAGTGTTTGTTGTAGCTGTGTTCATATGCAGAATTCTTGAGTACACTGTAGCTATGTGGCTGGAATATAGAACAAGTCTGATCAGTATCAGAAAAACAGATTTGGTAATCAACCTGGTGTCAGAAATGTATTTTACTGTGCTTTCAAAACTGAGGGATTGTTCCAAAACCCAGTGCACTGCATGGAATGTAAATGTGATGCTGTTTTATTTGACTAAGGTTTTGAATTGATAATGCTTTTTACCATGTGTAAAAATAATAAAACATAATAAAACTTGTATAGAAACATGGTAAATATAGATGTGAAGTTAAAGACCATAGGGAGAAAAGAGAAAGCAACAAGAAAGAGTAATTAAGCACAAACTGGTTTTGTCAGTCTCTGGCAAATTCTCCCTCTCTCTAAATCTTTAATCCAAGTTTAGTGTTTTTGAAGGGCATGTAAAATCAACTAGTGTGAATAAAGATGGTTTCTAAAGGATTTAGTCAGCAGTGGGAAACCTCGACAAGTTTGCAGTTTTACCTTTCCTTCAGAAGTTCTGGGCCAATGTGAGGATTGTCCCAGCAGCCAGCCCACGATAGTTTTCTCAAGGCAATTCATGACCACTGCAAGCATTGCCCTTCCTGGCAGCCTGACATTATCAATCCACGGCTATTATTTGGTTTAGATTTGCATTTTGTTTGAACCAAGAAGTTCTGCTGTAACCCTTAAAAAACATTGTTTTCTTTCATATAAATATTTTTTTCAGTCAGTTCTCTGAGATAACTCCAGAAGTGTTTCCCAACCAACTCTACTTTGAGTGGAGTGGTTGGGAAATAAGTCTGAAAATTATACCAAGAAAAAAGCTTGGGGATACTGCACCACCTCACCATACATCATATTGTTTCCATACATCATATTGTTTTTTATATCAGTTTAAACCTATTAACTTCAGTATTTGTCTCTCTCTAGTAGAACTTAGAAAATGGCTCTCAATTATATAGCTGCTGTTGAGCTTTGAGAGTCTCTAGTTTTCCTTCAGGGGTCTAGGACTGAACTCTGAGCATTCATGAATCCTTCAGGAGACCTCTAGCATGCTTGACTCAGGGGTGTTATTGGGACTGGAGAGAGGCTTGCACAGCTTTTATGTACCTTTATGCATACAAAGAATTATCAGTCTTTATTACACACACTGAAATTCTTTGATGGAGTGTGTTTTTTCTAACTCCCTATACAACATCCTTAATCTTGGAAACCTAGAGATTTCTTGAAATCTTTCAGGAAAGTTCTACAGCAAGACCACATGAGTAAAAACTTGTAATTTCAGAGGATGGAGGTGGGGTAGAATAAATCTTTTGAACTTCTAATCAGTGTTAGCTGGGAAAGGCCAGACGTGATTTTTGGTTTACCTGCTTAACTCTTAGATGAGAATGTCAGTCTGTACTTTCTCTGCTGTGGTTTTACTGAGCTGAATATCCCAAAAGAAAGAGCTTCTGGATATCTGTTTCAGAGTTTTTGACTGTGTAAAGTTTTTGGCTCTAAAAATTAAGAGTATGTTGGACATCAAGACCTCTAGATTCTAGGTCTACTAGTTTGCGTGTCATCAGGTAGCCCAAATCCAAGGGTGTGGGATATCTCTGTATTGGTAAACTACCCTGGAGTAAGAAAGTTGAGCTGATTTTCCTATTTTAAGTCATAATTTCTCTCTTTATTTTCAGTGGTTGATCAATTCAGAGTAAATCTGTAGAATTGTAACATTTTGCTAATGTAGGCAATGCTAAATTGTGTCAGATACTGGCAATTGGTATTATGAAGGAAGTATGTTTTTTTTACTTTGGAGCTATCTATTATGTTATTTATGAAAATGGAAATTTTTGCATTTCAGCTGAATAGAAATACGTGTGCATACTGATAATGTTTTCCTTTTTCATTCCTATTCATAAAACCTAAAACCTATAAATTCTCTTTCCTTGTTCCTTTTTTTTTTTTTTTTTTTTTTTTTTTTTTTTGCCTCTTGGTATTTAAGCTTCTGGGAATGTATATGTACAGGATTTTTTTTCTGAAAAACATGAGATACAAAAATGAAGCTAAGTTTTCTTAAAGAAATAGGGCTTAAGGAAAAATCAATTATTCCTACTAACAATATAATTGTGTCTCCATTGTTCTTTGTTTCTTCTGAAATGTCTGAAATTCTGCTGCTTGTAGAAATTTAAAACAAAAAACACTGTTTATGAAATAATCTGTATTATAAATATAACACTAGCCTGGAAATTCACTAGGACAGTACCCAGCATGGGTGGCATCTTGTGTGGGAGGCATTTTGCCCAAGCACTTTTTTTTTGTATGTTAAAAATACCATTGAATTCTGCACACTGGTGCCAAATACAAAGCGCAAAGAAATTCAGGCCCACTAGGAGACCACCTCTAGACTGAGAGGAAACATATGCTCCAGAAGCAGTGCTCTTTTTTTTTTTTTTTTTCATTTGTTCAGCCTGGCATAATCCTCACATTCCCAGACTGACTCTTGTCAGGATTTAAAAAATGTATGTGGGGGCAGCTGGAGTAGTTTCCGTTCCACTTTATTTAAGCTGTGCCTCTTAGCCTGCCTCAGACTTGGCAGACAAATGCCAACCTTCTTCAGCTCTTGGTAGAGATGACTAAACCAAAGCACTTGTATTGATTTTAGGATTATTTAGCAGTCCCACGTCAGGAAGATGTCCGTGGATTCCTTTATTCATGCTGCTACGGTAACAGTTTAAATTGGCAAGGATTCACAGTTCAGACTTCATCTCTAATCCATATTAATAGAAGAGGATTGCTTTTCATTAGCTTTATAGTCGTTAATGAATGATTCGGTATGGGCTATGTGCTTTCTTGGTGGCCTCAGACCACCAGATTCTGTATTAATGGCATAATTCTTTTTGTCTGTAGGTAAGATTTTCTTGACTTGTTTGCTCTGAAGCAAGTTTAACATACCCTTGCACGTAGCTTCTTTATGAACAATATTGTATATAATGCAATATAATTTTATTTCAAGGGCATTCTCTCCACGAACAAATTTCCACAGACCTCTAGAAATAGACCTGAATATGCCTGGAGAAAAATGCCAAGTACCAGGCAGACAGGGCAATACTGAGATCAACATGCAAGTAAAAGCCAACAGTTCAAGTCAAACTTAAGGCAGATAAGCTGTGCGTAATACTTTGAGGTTACTTTTTCACATTCTTTGGAAGGTTATGCTTGCAAAGAAGGCAGGACAAGATACACTCATCAGAATCTTAACATATGCATGAGAGCATTGTAGTTTAACTAAAGTGAACGCTGCAAGACAATAACCAGCAAAAATATCTGCATCATATCAGGCTTCAGAAATTACATTGCTATCTGTGATTGTGTTGGACGTAATGAAATAGATATGTTTATGCAAGGAAATGTAGCCTTGGGTTCATGCCAGGCTTTAATGAAAGGAACAAGACAAATATAAAACCAGATTTCATTTCCATTTGATCATATTTGTGTTTGTGAACTGTAAGCATCTCTAAGGCCACCTGTGTAGAGTTGCAAATCCATCAGTCAGTGGGTCCAAAACTAAGTAATATTAAGGAGAGTGAAAAGTTTTGATAACAAAATTGCATGTTGAAACAGATTTTGAGAATGATGTAACTCTTAACAACAACGTAAGCCTACCCTGGGTGCCCAGGACATGTGTAGATATGAATTTGCTGATAGAGCCAAATAGTCCCATATGTGTCAAAGGGTTATTCTACTATGAGAATTCTTATATGCCAAATCTTCTGACTTGACTGTAAACCTTAAGACAGTAAACACATTTCCTCATTCCTTTGTTTCTGGAAATAAGAAGTAACTTAGATTTCTTTATTCTTGTTTCTTTATTCTCCTTTTCTCTGTCTTTCTAATATTCAAGACTGAGGATAATATGATCCCTTTATAGGTCCAGGAGTCAATTTCTTCAATCAATATTTCATGTTTCAGGGAATGGACATACTAATTTTGACTACTTGGAACTTACACTTCTGAAAGCCTGACTCTTTGTTTCTGTTTTTAGTTTTTGTGTTATATTTTTATACACAGGCCATGTTTTCAGTCCAAAAAAGGTTCTGAATGTAGTCTCTTCCTTTTAAAACAAAAAATCAAGAATTAAAAAGTGAAGAAGGAGGGGTGAAAGTGCAGTTAAAGGATGTGCTTACTTTAGAATTCAAAACCTTGTTTTTACATACACAATCTAAATACGTGTTTTTAGCATTAGCCTTTGGAATTTAGGAAGAAAAATTCAATTTGGGGAATATAGGTCACATTTAGAGATTATGTTGGAGTTTAGGACAGGCAAAATGGAAATGTCAGCCAGTTTCTAAGAGGCAGTTAGCTTCTGTGTGTTGAATTTCTATATCATTCTTGATAACAACCGATGCCCATGAAACTCAGTTTAAACATAGAGAATACCAGTACAAACAAACAAATAAACAAAAAAACCAATAAAGTTTATCAAACCTTAATCCATTTTCATACCAGACCAAACATTCAAGAAGGAAACCAAATTAACCAACAATTCTAGCTTGCCAGTTTAGGCAAGATTCTTGTATTTCTTTGAATACTGAATCTTTAGATGTATTTTAATAATGGCAAAAATGAATATGACATATTTCCAGCAAAAATGTATTAATCAATTTAAGAGTCATAAAAAGTAATTAAATTCATGGAGAGCATTGGTTTGGAAGACTGAAGGGGTGCATGTTTTACAGCTCTGCCTCCCTTCTGGATGCTGGTAGTGAGTCACAAGAGTATTTGATTGATCCAGAAAAGTTACTGGGCTGGGTTTTAAAAATAACTGGTGGGTGCAGTGCCTTTGATCACACATACACAAAGAAACCCAAACCTTGAAGCCTGTTTATGGTAAAAAAAGAATAGCTGGACAGGTTTGGGGGAATTTTTTTTTCTTGGTTGTTGGTCAAAATGGAAAAATAAGGGAAAAAATAATAGTTCTTGTAGAACCTAAATAGAAATTGTTCAAGGCAATGAGGAAAAGAGAAATTTTTATGAAAAAAGATCCATAATTTTATTTTGGTTTAGCCTAAAATTTCTCCATTAACTGAAAAGGAATTTGCTTTTTAATTCTGTTTTTCTTATTAAGGTCAGCTTCTAAATGAGAAATGACACTTCAAAATGCTTCTAATACTGCCCCTCTCTGCCAAATGTTAAAAGAAAATATTTCAGCATTTTCAAAATATTTCCCACACATTTATTTCAACCGATACTATTTGCTGAATTTGCTTTCAGTTTCCCAACGATTTTGGCTTTGGCATAGTTCAGTTTTCCACTGACTTCTCCAGTTTGTTCAAAAAGGTACCCAACTTTGATCATGTGTCCCTTCATAAAGAATAGGTGTGTCCATCTGGGAACTGCTAATACAAAAAATGAGAGATGTGTTACTGCAAGTGGTTAAGATAAATTTTTAAGGAATTGGGATGCTCAGGAGGGAAGGAGGGGGATGTTAAGCTCATGCTTAGTCTCAAATTTTATGTCCTTCTGATTCTTGAAATTATCTGGAGACTTGATCTTGACAGAATATATCACAATTAGTAATACCTTCTGTGATACATATGGTGAAGAGACTTATATTGTTATGAATATTGAATTGTTCTTTTTTCTCCATGTATTTTAGCTACAGATAGTATCTAGAGAATCTTGAAGTCTTTTTCTCTGTACTGGAGCCCTGTAGGTTTTAAAGTCTTTAAAGTAAGATTTTCCAGAGTGACTTTGAAAGCTAAGTACAACACATGAGAGCTCCAGAGGTTTAGTGTCTGCCTCCAGAAAATCCACATCTCTTCACTTTTTAATTCTTGGATTCAGCTCTCGGTAGTGTTTTCATAGAATCATTTTGATTGGAAAAGACCTTTAAGATCATTGAGTCCAACCATAAACCTCACACGGCCAAGTCCATCTCTAAACCACGTCCCTAAGCAGCACAACTACATGTCTTTTAATACCTCCAAGGATGATGACTCAACCACTTCCCTGGGTACCTTGTTCCAGTGCTTGACAACCCTTTCAGTGGAGAAATTTTTCCTAATATCCAGTCTAAACCTCCTCTGGTGCAACTTGAGGCCCTTTCCTCTTGCCCTATTGCTTTTTACTTGGCAAGAGGGACCAACACCCAACTCACTACAACCTCCTTCCAGGTAGTGTTAGAGAGTGAGGTGGTCTACCTTGAGCCTCCTCCAGGCTAAACAACCCCAGTTCCCTCGGCCACTCCTCATAAGACAAGTGTTCTAGATCCTTCACCAGCATCTTAGCTTTTCTTTGGACACACTCCAGCACCTCAATGTCTTTCCAGTAGGGAGGGGCCCAAAACTGAACACAGTATTCGAGGTATGGCCTCAACATGAACATCTGGCAATAAGAAAAAATGTGAATTAACATTTAATATAATAAAAATCCTCAGCATAATGGAAAGCCACAGAGTGGTAAGTGAGAGGAAAACTAAGTAGCTGTTATCATACCTACCATTATTAATATTGTGGTGTTTTGCAACATGATGTTGTATTTCGAAAGGTGACTTAACATAAAAGTAGTATTACTGTGGGTTTTAATTCACTACTTCTGAAGATTCTTTCTTGTAGAGCAAGAATAAGATTGGCCCTATTAAAGCATAAAGAAAAATGTTATTTCATTTAGGCCCACAGAGTGATTTTCATAAACAAACTCAGCACTGAGGAGTGTAGTTTTAACATTAAATTACCATGATAGGTTAATTGTACCTGAAAATAATGCTACAAGATAGTGTTTTGATGAATTAATTCTTTATGTAGGCAGATCAGGGTAATTGCCTCTTTGTACATTTGAAGGGGTATTGATCTTTCACTTGTGTTACAGAGGTAGTGTTCTTAATGGGGCGATTTGTTGTTTTGTTTTGTCTTATTTTGGCTGGTTTATATTTTAGCAAGAAATTTCCCATTTATTGGAGCTTCTATAGCAGTAATGAGATTGTCATTTAACCTGATTCTCTTTGTTTCACTGATAGCAATGTTGTATTACCACAATATTGATTTTGCTTATAATAAAATGCTGTTTATAACATCTGTGGCAGCTGCAAGAATGGGGACTCATTGTCAGCCTAAGAAAAAATACTTACAAGCTTACCATTTTTCAGATACAAAGAGGTAGAACAAAAACATGGGAAAGAAGAGAGAGCTTCTTTATTTTAAGGGTGAATGAGTCTAAAGAAAAAGGAGTGGGGTTGAAATGAGGGGGAATAGGGGAAGTGTGTTTGATATCTGAGTGTTTCGTGACATTTCTTTCTAAAAGTTTCCTTACTGTAGATGAAGCCCAGTGGGAGGATAGCAAACTCCAAGTCTCTAGACTCTAAAAACTCAGCAAAGGTGATAGTTGACTGAGTATTCTTTGATGACAGCTGCCTCTGTAGCCTCCTTGGCAGTCCCTCCTTGGAAGGCTTCCACCGGAGACTGCGAGCTCTCTCCGATGAACAGCCAGATAGCTTTTATGTTTTGTGAACTGCGAAAGTTGAACTTTCTTCAAATGTGTCTAAGAACAGAGCCTGTGTCCCAGCAAATTATTTCAAATGCTCTGTCTTTGCTAGCCATTAGATACGTTTTGATTAAATCAAGCCAAGTTTATTTGCCCTGTGGAATAACTTAGTCTCTGGAATATAAGATAATGTTAATGAATATGAAACTGCTATTAAAATAATATCCAGGACCTGTATCCTCTGTACAATCTATTTAGGCTTAATATTGCTTGACATTAGAGCAAAATGCGTTACAGATAAAGGATGTTACCTGAAGTGCTTATAAAAGGGAAGGAAATGGGACTCTCTCAAGAAAATAAGTTACACTGGCACAAGAACAGCCTAACGGAAGGTTTGCCACAACACAGCAGGCTCAGAGAGAATTGTCTTTGGCATCTTATCCAAGAACAGCGTGTGCTTTCTACTGTGAGAGCCCCTTTTCTGCTGCAGAGCCTTACTGTTTCCTCAAGTATTGACACATGTTCTTCTCTTTCAGCCAGGGTGAAAATGGTGACATAGTCCAGGCAGTGCTTGAATTTCCATACAAAGGTCTTTCAGCTTGAATTACTCATACAGGACATACAAGCCGGAACTCTGTTGGCTTCCTCTGCTCTGCTTGCAGCTGTTTGTCCCAGGGAACGGACTACATCAGCCAAGGCTGATCTTTCTTCCTAAACTGCAAGAGGAGAAGTACTTCTCTTGTCAGGTCCAAGCAGATGTCCTCTGGAAAGAAAGGAAAAGGTTATTAGAGATGCATATTGTGCCTGAATTAAAGCTTGGGACAGAATTTAATTTAATCCTTGATTAATAAAAGGAAATTAAATTATTTAAGAAATAAAAGCAAATTATAGTAGAAATTAACTTGGATTTGACCAAGTTCATAGGAGCTGATACTTAAAAATATGACAGTGGCAAAGTCCTCTAACCACTTTATGATTTTGTAGCGAATACTGCTGCCCTGCTGTCATGTATGGTTTGCACCTCTAAAGCTTTGACAAATCTGACCAACCTCTGTTAGATCCAGGTCCTTCTTGGTTCCAGCTAGCACCCCAAATGCACCAGGAGGGTCTCACACCCCTTTTTCTGTTCCCCTAGAAGCTGGGCTACTGGTGCTCGAGGCCAGGTCTGACAGAGTTCATATATGCCTACATATATGGAGCCATATACCCTGCCGAGGTGGACTTTACCTTGCTGACTTGATATTCTGGCTTAACCCAAGCATGATGATCATGGATGGTCAGCTCTGGCTGCTGTCACCAGTGCTGCCCTGCTCACCTCACTGGGTGCTATGGGATGGAGCCCTGGTTGCTGAGACCACTGCTTCTCTCCCTTCCCTGGCTGAGCAGCTGTCCCTGATTGTACCCTGATATTTTAACTGTAGGTTAGGTAGCTTGCTGAAAATTCTTGGAGCACCACTGAGGCATGATTTTGGCTTCAGAAGCTGACGCTTCTTTTAACATAAATCTTTTAATAACACTGTGAAGGCAAGTGCTTTAGAAACAGTATTTCTCTTTAGACAATCTCATTTTTTATAAGTGTGTGTTCAAGCACACAAACATTAGGCTCTGTTACCAAGAAAAGTAATAATATAGTGTTATATAACTATATGAAGTACTTCAGGCCTCATGAAAGAACTGAATTAGGATCAGATAGTTAAGGTGGCTCATACAGCCACAAGGAGATCGGAGTTGAAGCCATCAGGGAAAATAAATAGTTAGAAAGTACTCAGGAAATCTGGATGCTTTCAAGTTCCTAGGCCTGACTACAATAATCCTTGGAGCAAAGCAATCACAGAAACATTAGTAGTAACCTTTGTGAAAGGTAAAGGAAGCTCCGAAATGTTAAAAATGAAAAAGCACTGGGACCACCTATGAAAAAAAGAAAAAGTAAAGGAGTCTAGTAATCAAAAGCTGACCAGCTTTATTTCAAATCCTGAAAAAAATAAGAAAATTACAATTTTAGGTACCTGGAAGACCACAAGGAGAAATATATGACAGTCAAGGTGGATTATTTTTTCAACCAGTAATAACAAATCCATTTTATTCTAGAATATGAGAGAAAGAGGTGGCACTTAAGGATTTTTTGGGGGTTTTTGTTTTTTGGGGTTTTTTTAGTTGTAACACAGCTTACAGGAAATCTGGGGAAATACAGACTGGCCAGTACTCCAGCAGAAGTAAATGTGACAAATGTAGTCCTTAGCCCTCCCATTTCATCCCAGCACTGGTAGGCCTAGACCAACTGAAAAACCTTAACCTCCAGTACTCCTTTACTTTCTCCAGGGACAGAAAAAAATTATTTCTCTATCAGTAATTAGGATTACTGGGTATCATTCTCCCTTTCAGTGTTCAAGGATCATTTCCTTGCACACTATAAGCTGGTCTAAGCTGAAATTGGTGTTAAATTGTTAAGAGACAGACGCATTTTTCCTTTTGCTATCTTACTCTCCTTTCTTCTCACTTTATCCATCCTCTCAGGTAATTAAAAAGGTTCAATTTAACCTGGGTCATCAGTTCCCTGATTAGGTTGACTGCATGGTTGCAAAAATGCTTATGTCAGCATGATGGTAGAGAGTGGTGAAAGGGTAAAGATATAGCATTATCTTATGTTCCAGCTTAAGTGAAACTGTTGCTGTAGCACAACAGGTTTCCTGCCTGACTTCTTTATTGTCATCCATCTTCCTTCCCTGCTCCCCGTATCAGATGTGATTAGTTTAAGCTCTCCATGCCTCATACATTTTTCCTGTTCTATGTTTAACCACAATATCCTGTTTCTGCAGGTGCACATCCTTCTTTGCAGCCATGGTTGTGTCAATCCTGGGGAATATTTTCCAGAAGCTTGTGGATGCATTCACTGTAACTTTTCTCCCATGTGTACAATAACAGCTTACAGCTCAGTACAGTTGCATAGACTTCTTTTCCATCTCTATATAGGTTCTCTCCAGGACATTAGGACTTAATTTTTCTTCCTAACATAATGACTGGTGCCTACTCTGTCAACATACTTCTTCCTGAGCAGTTCCCCATCTCAGTACTTTTCTCAGAACAACTATGCTAAACAGAATCACAAACAGGTGAAATCAAGAGCAGTGAAGTTTAAAGTATTAGAGCAAGTTGACACTTTGCAAAGAATTCCCTTTGTATGTTAAAATTTTGATGTTTGAGATGTTCTTTCAGCTCTTCCTGTTTTTGTCATCTCTAGAAGGTGATATTAAAAGTTGAAGGGCTGAGTCATAAAGTCAAGTCCTTCTGTTTCAATGTTCTAAAAATCAACCGGTTGATGAGCATTCCAAGCATGCATTCAGCTTTTTGGTATGCAGAAAGTTGTAGTTTCTTTATACTGAATCTTTCATTTGAATATATGATTGGTTTGGGGTTTTTTAAACTTGTTTGAGAAACATTTACTGTGCTGCTTGGCTTTTGCCCTAGTCCTGCCAAAATAACGCTGTCAGAACCGATTGTGCTTTCCAACTACTTATAGAAATCGCTCCCTTCTGGAAGGGATAAACAGGTTTTGCATCAGACTTCATATACCTAACTTCCAGATAAAACAGGCATGGCAGGCAGAAGGCCAGGAGAAATGTAGAAAAACTTACAGAACAGAGAGCTTTTATGTAAGGTAACAATATAGGTCAAGAAGACCCATAAAACAAAAGGGAAACAATAAGGGATTAAAGATACCTGATGACCAGTAGCCAAGGTAAAACCCTCCAGGGAGAAATAGTTTTTGCTGCAGGCTTTTTACAGTCCTTATGCCAACGTGGACTTAATACTTCTTTGGGCATCTATTGGAATGAATGAGAAGTACTGTAGGAATGCAATTTTTAGTACCAGAATCCATGTCTGAGAGTTACATCCAGCAACAATACTCAGCCGTGGGATTTTTCTTTACTGCACATGTTGTGGTTGCAAAGGTGGTTGTGCTTAGCTTTTATATGAGGGAAATACTATATTGTGAATTCATATTTTTAGGAAAAAATTTTACTGAAAGCACTATCAAAAAAAGTAACTTAGCATCTGTCTCAGGTGGCACTTTATCATTTTTCCCATCTAGAGTGTGATTAAATCATACCTTCGTAATTTAATCCACTGTATTCAAATGAAATATTTTCTTCCAGGCTGAGAGAAGTTTCAGTCTCAAAGTTGTATATAAATTTGTAAAACAAAGGCATTGTGTATAGAAAATACAACTGTCTTTGAAGCAATGAGCTTAAATACAAATGAGCAAGAAAGCCACACCAGATAAATGTTTGTAGCCTAATGGAAAGAGCACGGGCAACAAAACGGAGAAACTTTAATTACTAGTGAGGATATGACTTAGTATCCTGTTACAGAAATGCAACAGAATCTCAGTGATGACTGAGGGACAACTGTTATTAGGGTGTGTACTGCTATAATTATATGAACAAAAGCAGATTTTGCATCACAAGAACCATGCAAGAAGTAATATTCTACACTCCTGATAGTGAAACCCTAAAAGAAAGAAGAAGTAGGGTCAAATAGAAAACTTTGAGTTGAAGTGTTTTCTTGAGGATAACAATAATGTTCTAGTGTTAGAAAACCCAGGGTTTTTTGAGAAAGGAGGTTTGATTTTTGCCTGAAATCATGAGCAGTGTCACTGTATCTCATTGTCGAGACAGAAGTACTATCAGGGATTGTCACCACAGGAGGTATGAGTTTGTGTTTTAGAAGTGTAGTACAAATATTACAAAAGTTAGAAGATCTAGTTATTCCTAGACATCACAGCTGACCAACTACTTTACCAAATAATCCCTGAATCAATTTGAGGTAATCCTACTTTATACTTGGCCTTATAAAAAGTATAGGATAGGAGAGTTAGTCATTGCAAGTAATATTTGATCAAGTAATTAAATTTAATAAAAGCATAAACAAAGGAAAGTCTGTGGTATAAGCTCCTGTTTCAAACAGAAAAAAAAAAAAAAAAAGAAAGTCTAGCCAATATCAGATTTTGCAGAAAAATTGGAACTCCTTCACTAATAATTGTAAGAAGAATATGGCCTTCCTTGCACTTCCATGGTATAACTATCTCTACTTTTCCAATAATGTTACTTCTACCAGTTCAGTAGGCCTGAGTAAGAGTTAAAGTGCAGTGGGTATTTCACAGGGACAGATCTAACATTGATGACTGAGTTCAAATAACACTTTAACTGTAACTGTGTAGACATATTGTATTTTTCTTCTCTTTTACTCCCAGATCCATAAGTTTATGGAGGTCACTGGTGCTGATCAAATGGAGGGCTACAAAGATGATTAAGGGGCTGGAGCATCTTTCTTATGAGGAAAGGCTGAGAGAGCTGGGCCTGTTTAGTCCAGAGAAGAGAAAACTGAGAGGGGACCTTATTAATGTTTACAAATATCTGAAGGGCAGGTGTCAAGAGGATGGGACCAGACTCTTTTTAGTGGTGGCCAGTGATAGGACAAGGGGCAACAGGCACAAGCTGGAACACAGGAGGTTCCACTTAAACATGAGGAAAAACTTCTTTACTGTGAGGGTGGCAGAGCCCTGGGACAGGCTGCCCAGAGAGGCTGTGGAGTCTCCTTCTCTGGAGATGTTCAAAATCCTCCTGGATGCAGTGGTGTGCAACTTGCTCTGGGTGAACCTGCTTTATCAGGGAGCTTGTACTAGATGATCACCAGAGGTCCCTTCCAACCTCGACCATTCTGTGATTCTGTGATCCTGGACACTTTTATGGAAATTATTAACTCAAGTGTGTACTGGGTGTTTCACAGTGTTCAGTTTCATCACCTTGTAAAAGAGATGTAACAGGGAACCTTTGATTATTATATTATTGGTTTCTAGGGGAGATTATGCATGATCTTCTTGGTCTGTGAATTAGGAATTCTTTGGAGTGTAGCTACTCTGGTTTGGCCAGTATAAGTGATTTCTTAATCATTAGTGATACTGGATTGCAGATCTCAGTGATTTGTTTTGGTAATGTTATTATAGAGGTTTAATTTGCCTCAACCTTTGTCTCTTTTTGAAAAAGAGAATTAGGATTTTATTTCTTCAAAATCAGTTTCCAAGAAATTGAATTATATTTTATTTCACATCATAGTTGTTGTGCTGCATCTTTAATGGTGTGATCAGTTTGTAAATAGAAGTTAGAGGGAAGAGCAGAGGTGCAGTAATAAAGAAGAAAACACCAGGAAACACATTTAACACACATTATTAAACTGCAGACCATTTAAATATCTAGTTAATTTGGCTTATAGAGAACATTTATGTTTAGAAACAAGTACCTCTCTCGGTGGGTCTAGCTGGTTGGTAAGACAGAGACCAGTAAATCAGTGGTAAGACTGTGTCATGTAAGCAGACAAACCAGAAAAGAGGGACAATAGAGTCCATGTGGTGCCTTGACCAGATGATTTTAATGATTCCTAAAAAGCCATCTTCCCTGGGGCCTCGCTTGTTATTGGTCAAACCTAAAAACCAGACCTCTTTTGTATCATGCTTATCGCTTCAGAAACCCAGGGAATCTTGTGATTGCTCTGGTGCCGTTAGCTGTTTCTCTCAAAGCACCAGACCAGACCCTCCAGAAACAAATTCCTACAGCAGCATTACTCAACATGAAACTAAGTTGTAAAAGATTTCCCTGAGGCTCAGAGTAGGTATTATGTATCTGGACTATATTTTTTGAGAGGCATGTATTGCTTTAAAAATGTAGAAGCAGTCAGAGGCAGTCCATAACTTTTAACCTTATCTAAAAGTAGTTTGATGCATTTAAAAAAAAAAAAAAAAAAAAAGTTAACATTGATATATTTGTCCATAGCTGATGGTATGGAGAGCATATATTCCTAAATGGTTCTCATGAGACACATTAAATACACCAAACCCCACACTGTGCCCTGTTAAAGCTCGGGGGCCCTCAGCCGTTACCCCAAGAAGTCTCGCTGGCTTGTAGCAGGGCTGCCGAGCGCTCCAGTGCAATCTAAATTTTGTTTTCTCTTTAAAAATATTTTACTAACTAGGGGCATCCTATTGGCACAGCCAATGGTTTAAAACTGCTTCCTACCAGCTGAGTTATTTCCCTTCTTAAATCGCTATTCCAGGCAAAGCCATCAGGGCCCCAAGGGCGTTATCAGGTCCTGACCCCCTTCCTCGCCCCTCGCTGCCCCGCGCCCCACATCAGCCTCCCAGAGCCAACAGACCCTGCCCCG
>NW_010302973.1:0-12270 GCF_000700745.2 Antrostomus carolinensis | reverse complement strand
CCATTGAGGTTGGCCCACAGCCCTCCCTGGCCTCTCCCCGTCCCCAGGGAGGTGCCCAGTGCCTGGGGCTGGGGCTGCCCTGGTGACCCCGGCTGCCCTGATCCCTGGTAGGCAGGGGTGTCAGGTGGGACCTCACAGCCAGGGCTGCAAAGTACACCTTAGGCTGTGAAGGAGCCATGAGATTTTCTTCACTTCTGTGACAAATTTGTTTCTAGTGGACACAGAACTGCTCCCCGGTCATTTTCCCCACAGCACTGAAGCTCAGGAGCGCTCTCCCAGGAGACTGTCTCCCTCCCGGCCTGTTACGAGCTCAGGGAAGATTTTTGTTTCCTCAGGAAGGCTGAATCCAGTAATATCTTGGAGGTTTGTTTATTTTTGTGGTGTGTTTTGGTTAATTTCTGGTTTTTTGTCACTGTACTCACAAAGGCACAGTCATATGACAGGCTGAGAGAGTTGGGGCTGTTCAGCCTGGAGAACAGAAGGCTCCAGGGAGATCTCATAGCGGCCTCCCAGTACCTGAAGGGGCTCCAGGAAAGCTGGGAAGGGACTTTTCATAAGGGCAGTTAATGACAGAACAAGGGGAAATGGGTTTAAGCTGAAAGAGGGGAGGTTTAAATTAGATATTAGGAAGAAGTTCTTCACTGTGACGGTGGTCAGACACTGGAACAGGTTGCCCAGAGAAGCTGTGGATGCTCCTCCCTGGGAGTGTTCAAGGCCAGTCTGGATGAGGCTTTGAGCAACCTGGTCTAGTGGAGGGTGTCCCTGCTGAAGGCGGGGGGATTGGAACTAGATGATCTTTAAGGTCCCTTCCACCCCAAACTATTCTATGATTCTATGATATTTGAAAAAATTAGAAATAAAAGAGTCAACAGTCGAATACTCAGGTTGCCACCATTTGCAGTTTGCAGTTTGGACGTATTTGAAAGGCCAAAAGTTCATGTTTCCAGTAAACAAGGGTAGATTTTTTTCTGACAAAGACTATGATGGTTCACAAGCCATGGCTGAAAATTGTCCCCAAGAAGACCCCCCAAGATACCCCTGGGACCCCTCCCCAGGGATATCTGAACTCCAGACCAGGCTCTGAATTTTATCAGGCTTTCTGTAGTGCTGCTTTAGGAAGAAAACCCACATCTGACACCAAAGGCTTGGCATTAGCCTGGAAGAAGTTTTGGATTCCTTGTATTTCCTTGTTGCTGATTCTAAACTTTTACAACAGAAGTGTAATTTGTTTGAGCCTAGGAGTGCTCCTGCCCTGAACCCACTGTTGCTGATAAAGGATGGGAACTTGCTAATCCTCACTACAGTCATTTATTTACAAAGGAAAACCTTGAAAACAAATTATTTCATGACTGCCATTTGCTCTCGGATGCTATTTGCTCGTTTGTCTTCAGTGTGGAAAAAGCATCTAACCATCTTCCTAATGAATATAACTCATTATTTCTGTTCTGCAGGAGCTCTTCATTAGAGAGTATCTGCTGCAAATAAAGGGAGGCATCTGAAAATTTCTCCATACTTGGGCAAATTCTTTCATCGCCTTCTAGGTTCTTTTTTTTTAGGTTTGGAAGAGGCTTTTTTTAACAACTCCTTAGTTGGTTGAATAGTGTCTCCCTACTGCCTACTCAGTTTCTCACAAGTAGATCAACACACGATTACCTCAGTGTTAGGACAATCCAACGACTTGTTAACTTGACTGGATATTAAAAGTTCATATAGCAGATTAATGTAATTAAGTTTTAAAAACATTTTCAGTCCAGGAGTACCTGGAAACACTGCATCAATCAGAACTAATGAAAGCAGCCATAAATATAAATGGACCAGTTCTTGAGATCACCTAATGTTACATATGCATGTGCTTTCTGGTATTGACTTAAAATAATTTTAGCCATTTTAAAAGATGATCTTTTAAGTTACTTTGACAGATGAATAATTATCGTATTCTTCTGAGGTTAAAGTTGGCATGGGGAACATGATTTTTTTTTTTTACTGAAAAAGCAATATTTATCTGTAAAGAGAAGCAGAAAAGCAGTTTAAGCAGCAGATCTTAACTCTCTGTATATCTGTTTACATAATAAATGATCTTGCTTTAGATCAATTGAAAAGGAGTAAATTTTGAGGAAATATTGCAGAATATGGTCTCATGTAAGGCAAGAACCTTACCCTTGAGGCCAAATCTTGTGATGGTGTACAATGTTTTTCTCATCTTGTGAAACCAAACGTTTGTGAAATGACTAACAAAACCAGGGATAATAATTTGACATTATATGATTTTTTCAGATCCCGAGTTTTGAAAAAGATATGCAGTATTCTATTTTCTGTTTCTATCTGTAGCCACGCAGAAATAGTAGCCTTTCCAATAACAGTTTCTTCTTCATGGACATTTATGGTAAATTTGCATATTCATACAGTGTGGAATTAATATTAAAAACAACTAGATTTGGAGAGTTTTTCTCTTAGGTGTTCCCACAGGAATGTACTTACCCACTTTCACTTGTTGCTCCAAGCAGAAATTCCTGTACAGGACTATGGAATATAGAAATACATTCTCATACACAGATTTCAAAGTGGAGGAAAGAAATTATAGATGGTCAATGTGAAGAATATGACTTGAAGAAGCACTAGAAAAGCTGCAGGATTATCTAATACAGCCTCACACTTACACTCTGTGGTGATGTTATAGTGGAAAAGAGTTTGTAAGTTTATACATGTCCGAAATCATGTATGTCCAAAATCAAGACATTCTTCAGATTTGAGATAGAGAATGCTTAGCCATCCACAGAGTCCACCTTAACTACAGCTGCTGCTCTGTAGTCTTGGTCCCATATCAGATTCTCCTGGCAGGTTGAGGTCTGATCAGTGTCTCTGGTGAGACACCTGGGACTACTGATCATTCAGCTAATGATACTGGGAGATGAGGAAACCATCCAAATAGCTTTGCCTTCTGTAAGCAAAAATACAGAGTGGTTTTGACATGCAGTGTTTAAAATAGTGTTCCAGCTCTGAAGGTGTAAGGGTTTATGAAGAACATCGACATGGAGATTGTTTTGCTGAGGTAGAAGCTAATTTTAGGGTCGTGCAGAATGTATAGACAGGTCCACAAGGACAGTGTTATTGACAAAAAATGAAAAAATAATATAAGAATGTGGATTTCTCCCAGGACCTTTTAATACTGTAAAGTCCATCTTTATTAAAAAAAATATATAAAAATAAAAAGCAGGGGGAGGCCTGAGCTGTGTAGAGCTTGCCTTGGTCTTCTTGATTCACTGGCTGAAATGCTGAAAACTAGAAAGAAGGTAACTGTATTCACAAACAGCTGATCCTGGAAATGTAGACAGAGATTATATTGATTGGTTAGGTGCTTTCCTCTAAATTTCTGCTTCTCTTCACACCCCATTGCAGTTCTGAAGACTTAACATAGTAAAGTACCTGAACTCTCAGTTTTCACATTGTGGCCATAGCGGTAATGTGAGCTGTTGATAGAAGTTTTAAACTCTTGGGAAGTCACAGAGCAATGAAGTGAAACACCTAAACAGTGTATAAGAAATCTGAACATTTTAGTCATTTCATAAGTGGCTGGTTCTACAACAGGATGTTATATGCAATTAAATGAGTATAATAATTGCCTCTACTGAAGTTAATGCAGGGATGTGAGTATAAACACAATGCACGAACACAATCCAGTCAAGCGGTCACCCCCATAGAGGGAATGATGTCATCTCCAAAGAGATGCTTCTTTAATTTACAGTGAGAACCTTGTTCTTTTAGTGCTTTGCTGCAGTTGTGAAAAATGCCTATAGCCTACATTGGTTCAGCACTGCTCCCAGTGTGCTGTCATTACTTTGTGTGCTCCCTATTATAAATGAGGTTTACCTCCTGAGAATGAGCTTGGTCCTCACTGAGGAACTGAAGTGGAACAGAGGCTGGAGCCAAGACTAGGCAAGAGTCAAGTGCAAAGCTGTAGCTCAGTAATGATGAACATGTCATTAGCGGAGGGCAGTGTAGTGAATGTATGGAGAGATGCTTTCAAAGCAGCCATGCTAATTTCTTACTGTTTCCAAGAGTAAAACAAACAAAATGTATGCTCCAATAAGTTATTTACATTAGTGTGCTTCAAAGCAGCTGGAGAACTTTATATTCCATTATGAAAAACATGCAAGTTACAGTGACATGGGTCCTAATTGTGAACAACTTAAACTGCACCATCTGCATTTAACAAAGCTCCATATGTGTGGCTATGATCTAGCTTGGCTGCCTGCCTCAGTGATGCCCAACGATAGGACAAGGAGCAATGGGTGTAAGCTGGAACACAGGAGGTTCCGCTTAAACTTGAGAAAAAACTTCTTTACGGTGAGGGTGACAGAGCCCTGGAACAGGCTGCCCAGGGAGGTTGTGGAGTCTCCTTCTCTGGAGACATTCAAGACCCGCCTGGATGCCTTCCTGTGTAATTTCGTTTAGTTTCCTGCTCCGGCAGGGGGATTGGACTGGATGATCTTTCGCGGTCCCTTCCAATCCCCAAAATTCTGTGATTCTGTGATTCTGTTTGCTACTAACACATGCAAAATAGATACCAATATGCAGAATCTAAAAATAATTTGGCAGGCTTTGTGAGAGGAACTGGAAATGTTTGCAGTGTCCCTTTCACTTTCACTGACCAAACCTAAAACTAGGGGCAACAATCATCCCAGAACAGAATTTTTGCCTCTTGTTGAGAGGGACATTGATACCTGCCTACGCTTGCCAAATTCAATACTTTGGTTATTCCATCCTAGCCAATGCAAGTGATTCAGGGTTTGGTTCTCTCTCTCTCTCTCTCTCTTTTTTTTTCTTTTTTGTCAGAAAACTTCATGTCTTCTTCCCCTAGGCAATCTGGGCAGACAGTATGTAATTTTAGATGTCCATATTCAAAGCCCAATCCTTTTGCTGCTGCTGCAGCACACTGCTATGCAAATTTCAGCATAGGGGATCTGTGAACTTCTGTTTAATGAAAAATAGGAAAACTAATCCTTCCTTGGAAAAGGAAGGTTCATGGAGCTAAACATCCCTGGTTACCCAGGACACAATACAACATCCAAATGTTTGACTCATAAGGGGATTCTTCTATGCTCTGCAATAAGAGGAGTTGTTTTGCTATTTCTTCGAAGAGCGTTAAACACGGTCTGTAACTGAGAAGGGATTTAGCAAGGGAGCACTTACTTTTCATCTGGTATTAGCAGTTAGTTCCGCTGGCGAAGACTTGTGAGGAACTGCACTGACCTGAGCTACACTTAGCTGGTTCTTCCCCTGAATTGCGTGTGCTTAAAATACTTGGGATTTCTAGACAGTATGTGGAAATTCTTGGTTAAAAAAGGCAAAATTCCAGGTGAACCAAACCAAGATTTTCTGTATTCTTGCATAGATGGAAGTAGTTAGATATACATGTGCCTTTGGTTGTCACAGGTGACCTCCTCTGTGACTCTTCTCACTCTAACTGTCTTCATAGCTTTGGAAGAGCAACAGAGGTCTGTTTCCTAAAACCATCCCTCTCATGGTCATACCCTCACCCACCCTTTCCCTTCCCCACCCAGCAAGGCTTTGGTCTGAAGCAGAGTGAATTGCTACTGAACTCTGGGGATGACAGACACCTTGCTTTAGGAGGGTTTTGTGAATCATCTTTTTATGAGAGATGGCAGCAGCTGAGGTAGCTATTCTGCTGGATTCAATTCATCTCCAGGCTGGATTGGGTATCATTATGAGATAAAAACAAAACACTGAATTAGGGGAAAAAAAAAATCAAAGAAGTGAAGTCTTTAAAATAAAAAACAGCAACAAAAAAAAACTTAATGGAGAATACAGCATGAATGAAAAGTGAGAGGGGATAGCGAATGTCTGTTTTCACAGAAATCTGGAAGTGACTGATTGGGCTGACTGCAATAAATTCCCCCCACCTCTGTTTCCCCCCCTTTCCATTCTGTTGCCTCCGATATGGAGATTTACAGTGACCTCTGGGCTTTTACATCTTGCAATTTGCCAGCTCTTTGATAGAAGGCACATTCTCACTGGCTATTTAATTCTTTTCTGATCAGTATTACCTGACACCAGCAATCAGAGAGCCTTTGGTTCACCAGGACAAAAGGGAGAATGGAAATGTACTTTTTTCACCCTAACACAGTATTGCCACAGTCCCATGAGCTGGCTGTAATCCTGGTTTCATTTTTTCTTTCCTGTTCTTTAGTGATGTTGGAAACCCAGCTTTAAGGCTAAACACGAACAAGATAAGACAAGTTCTTTTACCTTTTGAATACCAAGGGAATAAATCTTTTTATCTCTTCCTAACTTCAGGTGCAGGAAGTAAAAAACCTTTTCTGTATTAACACTGAATAGGACTGGTCCATTCTACTTTGCCTGAAGCATTAGTTTCATTTCTAAAAGGACATGTATTTAACCATATAAAGCAGTAAGAAGTGTAAGGAGAAAATGTGACTATTTTCAAAAAGATGACACTTAAAGGAAACAGGAAACACATTGAGCATTAGATGCTGATGCTTCTAACAGCCTCCTTTATCAAACTAAGCCCTGGGGAACTGTGAGGTTGAGGAGTAGAAGTCTCAGCATTCAGCCTCTGCAGATGAACTTAATCGAAGGTCCAGAGATGTAGCAGCTACAGGCAGAGAAACCACCCTCAATTAAAGTTGTGACTGGAGGATTCTGGAGAAGCTCCATTAAATATTAGTTCTTGATTCTGGGACCTATTTTGTCTTTTCCAGTGAGACTACTTTAATATTGAATATGTAAATAATAGGGATTAAAATAAAAAAGCAAATGGAATTTAGAAATAAGGAGAAATGTCACCTTTCAGTTTTCTGTGTTATACTTATTTTCTGCTGGTGCTCCTGACATGTCAAAGAACTGCTGTGCTTTGTGTGTGAATATAATGCATATACTCCTTTCCTGAGGACACCTCATAATTCAGAACTGTTTATTAAGTTCTTGGACTATTGCTTGCACCTTGTTTACCAAACGACGATGCAACTGCTTTTTAAAACAGAAAAGCCATGTCATTTTCTTAATCAAATGAGCACTGTAGATTGATTAATTTAGTTTTATATATATGATACATTCAAGTGTTTTAAAATATAAAATAAGGCAACCTACATATTTTAGGGAGGAGGGCTGAAGTAACTGGGAAAGTAAGCAGCCACCGTTAGCTTGAGAGGATTTCTCAAGCAGAAGAATCTTCATGTATTTTGAAGCTACTGATGCTGGGAAATTTTAGGCAGATTTGGAACACTATCAAATAGATAAACTGTACTCACATTATGCAACTTAATCATATTCAGAATCTTTCCCAAGCTGTTTGATCAAAGCTGTTGTCAGCTTTGTATTTTTTGAAGGGAATGATTCTATCTGATTTCTACATAAGACTTAAGCACAATAAATAGGCAGAAAGGAACTGATAAAAAGCACAAGATTTTTAATTTGATAAAAGCTTTCTTGACACATCAAGAAAATTCCAAATCAAGAAAATTTTCAGAATGTTTTGGGTTTGTATAGGAAAATATCAAATTTCTAACCTCCAAAAAAGTGTATTTAATTTAAGTGTATATACCAGGAATGTATATTTTTTATTTAAATTTCTGTTTTAATTAATTAACTTATGCTACTAACCACAACGGGCTCTGTGTATATTACTTGTACAAATCACCACATCTAGAAAAAATCTTGTCTAGCTGAAGACATGGTGCTTCAGGAGTTAAGCTGCTGAACTGCTTAGAAAAGGTCTGTCTTCTAAAAGGGGCTACAGGGTCAGCTGTGACTCAGGCCAGAGAGAACCTGGGTAATTAAGGAATAATTTCTTCTATAAAAACCACACTTGTAACTCTATTTGCAATCAGAGGTACCGGAGGATCTGTCTGCGTATTGAGAGAGTGGTCTTGTCTAGCATAGGAGAAGAAATCCCTGGAGGTTTGGGGAAGCTGAAGGGAATAATATGGGAATAATTGCTGGAACTCTAGTTATAAAGTGAGGAAAAAAATCATCAAGATCATAGCAAAGGAAGTTACATATAAAAAAGGATATAATTAATTGAACTCTTAAAATGGTGGGAATTGTTTGTTTCTCTTCTGTTTCATGTAAACACACACCCTCTGTACATGTCCTGCACTTTCTGTTCTGCCCTTGTGGAATGTGATTACATCTGTGCTCTACTGCCTGAAGAGTGTGTGGTCTCATGACTTAAATATTGCCTCACACTTCATTCTCAAGTTCATATATTGGATTGTCTGTGAGCAGACAGGAAAGTTCTCAGAAATTATGTGGAAGGTTGTCTTAGAACTTCTGATCCAAGTAAGCAGAAACATTATTCTTTGGAGTGATACCTAGGAGCTGGCTTTAAAATTCTTGATTTCCATCTTTGATTGCAAGCGATGAGAATGTGCCATGTCCAAAACCACTAAAATGCGATGAGCTTTCTCTCACTTTCTAACTTTTAAGACAGTAAACCATCCAGGACTTTGTTTTGTCTTTTAACTGGGAAGAATATGTTCCCTGACCAATTTGGTTTGTTTTTGTTGGTTGGTTGGTTGTTTTTTGGTTTTTTTTCCACATTCTCCAATAGAGAAGAATGAAAATAAAGTGACAGATGGTGTCTGTTTGTGGCTGTACTTCCCAAAGTGGCATCTCATTTTGAATAACTCAGGGGTTTTTTTTATGGCTGGGTTGAGAAGCTCTATTTTAGGTGTCCATCATGTGACAGGTGGCACGTTTTTAAAAAAAAAAATTTGCATTGCAGGCATACTTTTCAAGTTTGCCTTCACCTCACATAGGTGTTGTTCAGGAAGCTGCCTGAACATTCTCTGGCAGGCACATTTCCACATACCCTGAGAAAATGGGAAGATTATCCAAGCCATATGTTACCCAAGCCTGGACTCTGACATTGCTGTGCTTGTGAAGATGCTTGACAATTCCTTGTTGGAAGAAGATGTAGAGATCAGCTGCCTTCTGGAATAAGCCTTCCAGCCCTGCAGTGACTTCAAGCAGGTGGATTACAGGGTTTGGAGGTGTAATCCACCTGCCTGAGTTCCCATTGTGGAGCCAAATAAAATCTACTGTTAATTCATGTGAAGTAATCTCTGTGGCCTCAGAAAGTTGTGACTTTAACCAGATTAGCATTTTCTCAGAAATATGTCCTACTATAAGATATTTGACTGGTTCAGTTGTTATTAAGTAGAATAAAACCATTTTGATGAATGATTCAACATGGACAGAAAAAGGTTTTGATTTCACTCCAGTGACTCAGTTATCATGTAGCAAATCAGTAGTTAGGAAACCTGGGCTTCTGTGATGACGAAATTGCAGTCTGTATAAAATGAAAACAGCTAGTTACCTTTTTTTACCCTTTCCTTAGTTTTTTTTTCTTCTCTTCCCCTATTTTGTATGAAATCATGTGATGAAAATATTAAATGTTTTAGAACGGTTACTTGTAGCATACAGATACTGTGAAATATATAAACAAATCAAATATTAATTAAAAAAGATTAATTTATATCCTCTTAACTATCCTTTGATTCATGAGCAATAATTAATTCAATCATGGGCATAGTTTATAAAAGGAATTGAGCCTGAAGCTGTTAATTTAAAAGCCAATTTGATGTACTCTTCTCTCTGTGATCAATTGCTGGATGATTTGAAAAGCACTTACGGCAGAAACAACCATTGTCTCTTATGGGAGCAGGTCCTTGCTGCCTTCCAGCTTGACACACGGCTACTCTACCCACCAGCACACCGGAGCATCCTTGCTGAGAGAAGCTCCTGAAGAGTCTATTATGTGCTCTAGGGATGTGGGAGCTGGACCAGATCCTACATAGAAGACTGATCTGGGGCATCGTTCAGTGTGTTGAAGCAAACAGCCACAGATCCTGCCCTCCTGGAGGCTTGCAGCTCCACCCAGCTGCAGTGCTTTGCTGGATTTGAGCCTTGGTGCAAAACCTCTTCTCTCCAGCTCAAAACTTTAAGCAGTCCTCCCACATGGGTGGCACTGTCCTGAACCTCCCTCATGGAAAGTAACTGGCTCCCAATATCATTACTAGGAGAGAGGAATGAGGCTGGGAGATAGAATCACAGAATGTATTGGGTTGGAAGGGACCCTCAAAGGTCATCTAGTCCAACCCCCCTGCAGTGAGCAGGGATGTCTTTATTAGAGCAGGTTGCTCAGAGCTCCATCAAGCCTGATCTTGAATATCTCCAGGGATAGGGCCTCCACTATTTCTCTGAGCAAACAGATCCAGTGATCTACCACCCTCATATTGAAAAACTTTTTCTTAGTACCCAACTAAAACCTACCCTTTTCTAGTTTAAAATAATTACCTCTCATCCTCTTGCCCTATGCCCTTGTGAACAATTCTTCCCCAGGCACCTTTCAGGTACTGGAAGGCCACCATAAGCTGTCCCCAGAGCCTTCCCTTCTCCAGGCGGAACCCCAAACTCTCTCAGCCTGTCTTCATAAGAGAGGTGCTCCAACCCTGTGATCATTTTTATGGCCCTCCTCTAGACATGCTCCAACAGACATATGTCCTTCTTGTGTTGAGGGCTGTAAAGCTGGACACAGTATTCCAGAGGACCTGCTGTCTTTTGAGAGTGGTGGGTTTCCCTATACAGTTTAAGGATTACAACCCCAGGTGGGGAAAGTCAGCGCAAATAATCACTTGTCTGTTTCTGGAAAGATAGGACTACTGAAATACCATATGAGGGTCCAGAGATCTTCAGCTGGTGGAAATCATTACTGCTTAATGAATGTCAAAGGAGCAGCAGCACTGATTTACACCAGCTGAGGCCAGGGGATAGGCCAGGGTGGGAGCAGGAGCACACAAAGTACAAATGAGCCCTTGGAAGACAAACCTTCACTTTCACTGATGTAGAACTACATTTAATTTGCCAGTATGGATTGAGAGTAGTTATCAAGTTTATTTATAATGGTAAGGACAGAAATTCATCAAAGAGAGCTTCCCTCACACTCTCTGTTTTATATCTGTAGTAGGAGTGAAAAATAACCAGTAGAAGTGAAACAAGTTGTTTTATGCAGCATTGGAAGTTTTATGTTAGTATATTATAAAATAACAAACACATAGGCATTACTTGTCTGGGTTAATAGTATCATATGCCATCTATAAAATTATAAGTTATTAATTACCAAACAAAGAGCAACAGGCTTCTTTAGCATCTGTTAATTAGCCTACAGGAAGCAAACAGCCTGATCTGCTAATGGAATATTCATCTCTGTTGAAATTGGAAAATTGTGGTCTAACCTTTGTTGAGAGTCACCTGGCCTTTCCATATTAACCATTGTAGCTGGAGGTGCTGTGTTTACTGCTGCAGTGTGACTGATGGTGACTTCTGATGGAGTTCTCATGGTGGCCTCCTTCAACCTGAGCAACATGCACTGGCCCAGAACCATCTTCCCAGACCTCCTGCAGTCCCAGGCTGCTTGTCATACATCCTTCAGAGCTATGACTATCTTGTGGCTTTTATAGGGTATTGTTGCAGGGTTGCTTAGTTTGAGAGGAATCTGTAGGCAAATAACTCAATGGATGGAACAATTTCAGCAAAACATTTGGGGTTTTTTTGCTGGGAGTAGTAAAATTACTTTTGAAAACTGGAGGTGTCCCCAGAAAGGTGAGATCTCTTCTGGAGACTGTTTTTCCAAAGCTACTTCTGGTCAAAATGAGAGAAGCCGGTGTGTTTTTCAATGATGACACACAAAGTGACTATGAATCCCCACCTACATGTAGGACAGCTGGGACTGAGCTACATCTGCCCTGCCCTTGCTGCAGGAGGGCAACTGAACTCAGGTTTTCTGCATCTCACCTGAGTGCCTTAACCTGTGCCCTTTGGAGGACTCAGCAGGAGCTCCTGCTCCTGAGCCAGATGGTTTCAGAGGCACCACCACAAATGTTCTGAGAGAAGTTTTTTCATGAGGACAAATTCACTAAAAAAGCTGCTGAGCTCAATGTTGTGCAAGTAGCAGCTTCTCCAGGATCCTGGCTTTTCCAAGGCTTTGCAAGGACTGTAAGTGATCTCTCTTGTATTTCTCCCCCTCACTGAGGCTTGTTTAATGTATTTATCCTGGCTGTAGGGGAAAAGGCTGAAAATCTGCACTCCAAATCTTGTAGAGGAAAGATTATTTGAAGCAAAGAAATATTCTTACCTTTCCCCTTCTGGGATTTTTTGATGGCAATAAAGTGACTGGTTGGCTTGAATTTATGATCTATGAAAGGTACTTAACATGTCTTAGTGCAAAAT
>NW_010302972.1:0-20592 GCF_000700745.2 Antrostomus carolinensis | reverse complement strand
TATGTTCCCCTCATCATGTGATTTTTGTTTTGTCTCTTTTATGTGTTTGGTTTTTTTTTTTTTTCATAGAATCATAGAACCATTTTGGTTGGAAAAGACCTTTAAGATCTTTGAGTCCAACCATAAACCTAACATTGCCACCTCTAAACAATGTCTGTCCCTAAGCACCAAGTCTACATGTTCTTTAAATACCTCTATGGATGGTGACTCAACCGCTTCCCTGGGCAGCCTGTTCCAATGCTTGACAACCTTCTCAGTGAAGAATTTTTTCCTCATATCCAATCTAAACCTTTTGTTGCTGAACACAATGCAAGTCTGTCACCTATAAAATCTCTTGTATCTACACACTTTAAAACAGTGGAAACAGAATTGTCTAACCCATTTAAAAATCTTACAAATAAGAGCTTCAGTGGGTTTTGAACCTATTTGTTAAAAATATAAACATGCAACACCTTCCAGTAAGTCTGGAAGAACAACAAATTGACATAAGGGAAGATGGTCATTTACAAGCCCAATTTCAAGCAAAATCTTTGCAAAACTTGTGGATGGGATTGCAAAATGAGTGTCATGATTTAGTAAGTGCAGGTAACGATTGAGATCTACATGTCTTTGTGAGGTATCTTTTTAAACTCTGACACCCATTAAAACCAAGTATTGAAATAAACTGAACTTAGGACCAGACCTTTGAATTGCTGTATCACAAAGAGTTAAACAAAGACGTTTTAAAAAATAATGAAACATATTCCATCACATAGCTCTTACTAAAAGTATTACTATATATTAATTTATAAATATGCATATGTGCTACTGTGCTAGTATGTACATTATAAAATATACATAAAGAAATTTAAAAAGGATGAGATGGAGAAAAACACACAAAAATATTTTTATATGTTATTTATTAACTCTATGTTATTTATTATTTATTACAAATAATAGTAATGGAAACCACTGATCTGCACATCTAGAAAGGTAGTCATTTGAAAAACAAAGTAAAAATTTTTAATACTATTCTTTAGTATAGCATAATAAATTAATTACAACAGCTGTATTAATATTTCAGCAGGTAAGGAATACGTTTATGTAATGAATAACCAGTATAGCATAAATTATTTTGTTTGTCAGAGGTATTTGCTTTCTGCTTATGTTGGTTTTGAAATGCTTTTTGGCAGTACTAGAGGATCAAGCAGGTGATAATAACACAGTATTGCTCAAGAGAAAGGTGAGATTTTGTAGAATTTTTTTTGTAAAATATAAATTTCTAATGTTCTGATTAAAACTGATGATAAGCATGGTATTAGGTTCATGTGTTTTAATTGCCATATCAATATTTTTTGCTGTCAGCCACTTTTAAATTGTGAGCTCTTAAGGTAATGGAAAAAACCCCCAATTCTGATGTACTTTATGCCAGAAGAGACTTTAACTTTGATTTTATTTAAAAGTATACCTAGAAGATTGTAATAGTGTGTTTTAAGATATTATAAATGCAATTGTATTTGTAAATATTATTTGCGTTTTGCTTTCTTTCATATTACTATTTTTTGCATATGTTTTTCAAGTTTTTCACGTGCTCTTTTGTGTGTTTTTTCTTTATTCTAGAAATAGATATTTCATGTGTACCACCGTAGAGTTATGAGGTGCAAAGGGGACATCCTTTGAGGGGGAAGAAAGCAATATGAAGTCTAAAATCTGAAATATTAGTTAGTGGTTTTTGATGTGTTAGATGTAGTTCAGGCTGATACAGTCACATATGAACGTTATTTAACCAATGGCATGTAAAATATTTTGTTTGTGTGGTTATATCCAACAGCATAATTCAGCTAACTCTTAAACTATATGTCTCAATTTAATTACATTTGTTAGAATTTCTTTAAAATGGCAACAAAACATTTTATCTAGTAGCTAATAATCAATCTCCACCAAGCTGTTAGAAAAATAAATCCTGAAGGCACTATTTCATTGCAGAGAATGTGAGAACAAACAAACAAAGCCATGCACGTTCATCGCTCCCAGTGTGAACCTCCAAAGGAGCTGCTACAGTACAACTTACTGGTGTGGAGAGTAAGAGCTTATCCTGTATGGTTAAATAGAAATGACTTGCTGCAGCTTGGTCTGCTTCAAGACTCCATGGTTTGTTAAGTCTCTTATGCAAAATAGCGAGTTCTAATCATATTCAAAATTTGCATCAAAGGTTTTGGAGGGTTGGGGTTTTTTTGTGTTTGTTTTTTGTTTTGTTTTTTTTTTAAAAAACATTAAACTCCCATTTAACTTATATGAAAACAGATTGCCTATGTTTTGGCTTTTTTTGTTGCTGTTGTTTTGTGATTACTGGGGTGTTTTTTAAACTATATATATTTATTTTTACACTTTGCCTTTTTGGAATCAAATCTATAGTTTTAAACACCTAAACAGGTGGAGAAATTTCCAAAAAATCAAAATACTGAGTACCAAGCTACCTTAAAAATCAGATCACAAGTATTGTAATGGGTCCCAGGGCATACAAGACATGTCTGAAAGTATCATAACACATATAGGGGATTAATTCTTTGAAAAAAGCTGAGTAGTTTTGGAATTTTAGAGAAGTGATAGTTTGTCTGAAGTTCCTTTTAACTTTACTAGTAAATACAACTATTAGTAGCTTTTTCAGATGTCATAATATTAATTTCTACCATTTTAAAATTTATTAATTTACCAATCTGAACTTCCTAGAAAATAACTTTTTTATATATATATACTGCACTCCAACACAATAAAATGCATATCTATTATCAAAAATATGGAACAATTGTTAAATATGGATTGAAAAAGAACTCCTAAAGTACTAGTAGATAGTCAGTTGCTCTACTGTGAGAACTGGTTGTGCTTCTGTCCCTTTACTTGTAATTACAACTGTACTTTTGTGATATGTAAAAGCCTTCTGATTTCTAGACCTAAGGGATTTGTGATAGATTTATAACCATTTTCTTTGGGCTTAATGTTGTCCTTCTGTTTAAACAGCTATGTTCCTTCTTGGTGTTGCCATTCAGCGTGTCTTTATTAGGAAACAATGACCTCCACTTGCACCATAATTGTCATTGCTGCTCTTACCTCAGCTTCAGGCCTTATTTTCTGTGTGCCAACATAGACTTACATGCTCAGAAAATAAACCCCATCAGGAAACTGATAACTGAAAGCTTTTTTAATAACTAATTAGTTCCTTGACCTAGTTCACTGCATAGCTACGTGAGCATTTGGGTTGGTCAAAAGGTGCAGGTAATGGTGAGCAGAAACAAACAGTGGTGGAACTGGGGGTAAGGAGAAAATGTAGTGTGATATCACTTTATGCTGGCATAAGTTCTTTCACTTGGTTCTTATAAAACAGGGGCTTTTCCATTCTCTAATCATCCTAGTAACATTTCTCTGCATGTGTCCCTGTTTAAATCCATTTTTCTTTAATATAAGTTGCCAGAATTCTGCATAGCCATATACATAAGGGCTCATTAGTGCAATGGAGAATAGTATAAAGACTTCTCTTACTCTACTCAAATAATCTTTTCTGATTTAAGGTCATGTTTGTCTTGTAGGGTTGCATCACGTTGGTGGCCCAGTTGTCCTGAGATTGACTAATATGTTATGATCTTCATTTCCCTAATAGGTTTTCAGTGTATTAGTTTCTGGGGAACTGTCACAGAATGAGATTTAGGCATAAATAGTTGTGTATGGTGACAGACTGATGTGTCTGCAAAATCATCATGGTACAGAATTGCTACCATAGCTCATCCTCTCTTAGCAGCTCAGGGTGCCAAGATCACACAAGCATTAGCAGCAGCCACATGAAATTGTGGGGGCTGTGTACTCAGCCCCTTCTGCCCACACCTCTTCCCCAGCCCTGTCAACTCAGCGGCTAGAGAGGAAAACATAACAGAATGCAGTTCATTTCGGCATGGGGGAGTAGGAGATGGATTTAAGGGCTTAAAGCTGGACCCTACTTCTAGCAGGGATGGGTGTTTTCAGGGTTTCATAGCCAATGTATTACTGGGACTGCGAAGTTTTACTCAGTTGTGGCTTTTCTCCCCTCGTAATTTCCCCAGATTGGAGACAACATAGTGTTCTAGGAGGATTTGGCTATTGACAGAGGTGAGCACAGAGCAGATACTGGGATCTTGGCTATCTGATGCTGGAACTGGAAGCTCTTTTGACCTGGGATGTGCCTGTCTCACCTCTCTGCTGTGGCCAGCAATGTTATGTTGTTCTCCTTGAGCAGGTGTACCGACCCAGCCCTCAGTCAGAGTGGGGTTTGTGGAGAAGGCAGTGGGACTGTGGCCATCTCTTATTGGTGGTAGGGATGCTGCTTAGCTCAGCAACACATAAACTGCTCAGGGAAGGTGTTCCTGTCCTGGTTCCTCTGTCATCACTATGAAATATAGTTTTAATGCCTATTCATGATGAGAAAATAAGTAATTTTGTCCCTGCTTGAGGGCATCAAAATCCAGTTTGGTGTACACTGCTGAGAAGCCTTGAGTGCTGAGCCTGTGTCCCAACCATATACTTGGTATTATTAAATGTTGTGACACTTCTGTTACCCCAGTCACCAAGTCACCCAGTTCTTCCTTTATCTTAGTTCAATTCTCTGTATTGACACGTGGTTAGGAGGTGTGGACATCACTCCTACTTTATACGCCATGTGGTTTTAAAACTATTTAATAAGATTGTTCCCAAAGATGATCTTTGAGGAGCTCCACTACTAACCTCACTCTAGGGCATAAATCTACCTCACAGGAGTTGACATCTGCTCTGTAGCCTCTTTCTTGCTGCTTACAATTGTTTCATTAATCCCTGTTTTATGTAAAACTTCCTTATAGCCTATTAAAGAGTTCTGGGTAAATCCTATCCTGCTTTTGCTTTGCTCTTTTATCAAAGACATCCAGTCATTCTAACAGGATTACTTTAGTAGTCATGTCACTTTATCTCATTTTCCGTTTACCCTTATATATTTAATAGCTTATTTTCTTCAGAAGTTCTTTTTAGATCATTTGTACTCTAAGATCAGAGTAATGTGTTTAGGTGTGTAGATCACTTTTTCCTGTGCTGTTTGCTGACGTGGAAATAGTAGAGAAATAGAGAAGTAGGACACCATTAGCTAATGGCGTATGTTGGACTATCCCTGTACTATTATTTTCAGTTATGGTTGTTATATTTCACAAAGGAAAAAATTATGGAAAAATTGTTCAGAAATAGCTATAGGAATGTTTGTGGGCTTCTTGTAATGTGAGTTATAATGTGAGGCTTAGAAAGCTCAATCTTTTCAGCGTGTTTGAGTGAGGATTCAGATGTGATTTGATCAAAGTCCACAAATAGGTGCATGAAAATGAGATTTCTAGTATTTGATGGCCTTAAAACAATGAAGAAAATAGGAAGGTCCAGAAGCTTGACACTGAAGGTAGGCAAATTCAGATTAATAAATAAGGTGCCTATCTTTTAACAAGGAGGGTAACTAACCTTTGGAACACATGATTTAGGTTGTCATTACTTGCAATCTTTACAAAGGCATTTAGTTTTGATTTAATAGCGGGAGATTCTTTAGCCTGTGTAGGAAGTGTGGCCATGCTAACTTAGTTATAGTCCTTTTGGCCTTGATATTTTTCTATTTCCCTGTTAGAATTCTGAAATATAAAACAAATCCCTCCAAAAAGCAAAAGAAAGGAAATAACATTAACCTCTATTTTCCATTTGCCACATACAATGCATGTATTTTCGTTTTCTATACTTGGGAGGAAAAGACCTTACGGAATGAAATCTGCTTGCCCTCCTGTCTTGATAATCTGCAAAAGATGGTATTTTATAATGATAAACTGTTGGAAATGCTGTCTTATTATAATACAGCAAAGTTTGACATTTAGTCAAGATTATTTGAGCTTGAATTAATTCCTAGTCAAATGAACATTACTTTCTTTGGGCTGTGAGAACTAGAAAAATGAAATAGCATTTTTAAAAATACCAGTAGTCATTTAAGAAGCCAAAACGTTGCACTTCTGTTGTATGTAAGAATTCAGTTGTAGACTATACAGGGAAGTTGGGGGTTTTTTTGAAGCCAAGTTTTATGGAGATGGACAAAAATTAACTGAGAAATACAAATAGATGTAGAGAATAGCAGTGATGCTAATTTTATCAGCCATACAAAGTGTAGGAGTAGACGGGCCAGTGCTTGAAGTTACTTTGGCATGGGAATCTCTGGGGTTTTCTTAATAAAAAAATTTAAAAGTTCTATCCTTCATATCATTCAGTGTAAAAAAAAAAAAAAAAAAAAAAGGAAAATTATTTAACTTCCTGTGTTTCTCCAGACTTCCTTAGTGAATAATTAGGGAATAAATTTTTATTAAACTATTAAAAGACGTAGGAAAAAAAATTAGTAATCTTAAAAAAATATTGCATCTGAAAATATTTCATTCTCTCACTTTCTTCTGTTTTCCCATGTCATATCAGTTGTTTGTGTGTTATTTGAATGATTTAAAAGTTATCATCACTTGAGGAAAAAGAAGCATCAATAGAGATAAAAACATAGATTTCTTTTAATTTGGGAACATTTTCACTTTAAAAACATAGAACTACTGATTGTTGTGGTAACATTCCTTGACACTGTGCAAATCATAAAAGTCAGAGGACTGAATTCACTTTTAAGAAAATGTTAACCTGGATAAGAGAATTAAAAATGGATGAGCAGTCTATGACAGATGGATTAATGAATTGTCATCTAGTACACTTTCAATAACAAAATTGTTTAATTAGTGCTCTCTTTTGAGACAAATAAATTGGTGATGTCACTAGCAGAAAGTTGAAACTGATGCAATGTCATAAATGTGGTCAAAAATCTTGAGGATCCAAGGACAGGAAATCAGCTGTTTCTTGGAGAACTGCAAAAAAGGATACAATATTCGTATATGTTCAACAACAATTGTACTTATTTTTTGCTGGACACTTCAGGAACATAAAAAATATGTTACAGAATCTTACTGGAGAAGCATACCTTTGCCTTTGAAGTAAAGAAGTAATGAAAGCATAAGTGAGCACTATGGAATTTGCCTGGAATTCTGTGATATATTTATACGGAGTATTTTTGATCCAGAATACTTGTGATCATTTACTTGAACATATATAGGGTTTAGGAAACACTTATTTTAGAATTGTGGTGAGGCTAAACATAATAGTACACCATTACATGATTTCATTCTGTGAGGGCAAAATTTGAAGCAGAAAGTACAAACTTCATCTGGATTTGTCAATTAGAGCAGATGTCCAGGATGAATACTGCATTATTTTAGTCATTAAACAGGATATTTAGAAAGCTTCATATTTTGATTTACATTGCAAAGAGTGATAAGAAATAAATTTATTTTAATGCTGAAGATAATACAAGTGAGCTCTTCTGTTTAATTTACATTATATAATATTCTTCTGAAGTTGTAATATTGTTGCTGTTCCATTCATAGCAGTTTTTATGTGTCATGTTAAATCATGCCAAATTAGTATTTTTTACTAAAGGATACAGGGACACTATTCTATTTTTAAGTGTTGAACTTGCTAAATAGTAGCATATTACTTCAAGCAGGTTTTCAGTGCATATTGGGGGACTGGACTAGATGATCTTTCAAGGTCCCTTCCAATCCCCAACATTCTGTGATTCTGCCCTATAGGAAAATGTTTAGGGGAAGTCTACAGCAGGTAGGACTAAAGCATCATGTTAGTTTATCTTAAGTATATTCTCAGTAGAGATGTTTTAAAAGTAATTGGCATATTGATATCATACTTCTTAGATCATTTTCTTGTTAAAAAATCCACAATTTTTTAGAACAAACCTCAACCCAAGCATTGAATTTACTGTAGCAGTTTCTACTGCCCTTAAATAAAAATGTTTGTTCTTTGTACAGTATAATTTTATAAAAATTATTGATTAACCAGAAGTGCAGGACTTTACATGCTACTGTTTAGGCAGTCAGTCCTTTGCTTGAACTTACAAAGACTTCAAATCTACTTTGAAAAAAGAGTGTTAAAGAGGCATAAAATTAGTATCACCTTAAAAATAAGTTAAATTTACATGCTGAAACATTTAAATTGCTATTTCTTCAAACCACATGTGGACACAAAAGCTGAGGCTGTTGGATACTTTATTACTGGTACGTAAGAAGTTTACAAATAAGCTACGCTGACAATAGAACCTAATAGAACAGTATTGCAGGACTGAGAGTACGGAGAATCAGATAAATGATAATGAGATGTAATTCACACTCTCCTAACTATATAATTGTTAGTATTATAAGGAGGGAAGTAATAATTTTTGTTATAAACAGTAACATCGGTGTGACTGAAGACTCCCAATAAACAGATCTGGAGAACAGTACCACGTTTTCATTTGATTGCATTTCTGAGTAGCAACTCCAGGACTTCTTGTGCTTCTAGGCATTTGAAAAACAAGTATGGATGACTCCTGATTTTCTCTTGTGAGTGACTACAGATGCCTAAAGACATTTTTGACAAGGTGGATAGGATCTGAAATTCATGAGATTTGGGGGAGAGAGAAAGGCTTGAAGAAGGAAAAGGAACATTACTATCTTATATCTAAGAAAAAGGAATGGCACGCAATCAAATTATAAGTTTTCTTAAAACAGAGACTTTCTGAGAACTATATATAATATTTATGTAAATACAGGTAGAAGTCCAATATGATAGTTTATTTCTTCACACAGAGGTAGTCACAGGTTTACTTTACAGCCCCAGAAACAGTTACAAAGACAAATCTTAGTGGTGCAGAGTGGTTGAAGATTTGATGTGGGCAGGAACTCCTTAAGCTGGCTTCAGCACACAGGCTGAGAAATCGAGAAGCAGCTTTAGATTTTAAGTGTTAGCACAGGCAGCACTTGAAAAGAAAGCTATTTATTGTTCGGTTGATTTGTGCTTCTGAACTGATTGTGAACCATTAATATTTTTTAATGTTGACTTATCTACCATTTATTGGAAATATCATGATAAATTTACCTGGTATTCCTTAATGTATACTAATTTAGAAAACCTTAATGAAAAAGAGTAATTTTTTATTATATTTACTAAGTGAATCAAAAAGCCTACTCTGTAGGACACTGTAGAAATACACTGAAAAGGAACTCCTTCCAAATATTTAAAAATGTGTATAAATAGATCTGACAGATAATCAGAAGGAAGATGGATACTCAAAGAAATTAATCATGTTACCCAATATTACAGAACAGGTCAGTGGCAGAGTCAGATGTGAGACTCGCATCACCAGATTGTCTTAATCAAATGACCAGAGTTTATTTTCCTTATCATACCGTGAAACTTTAATAAGCAATTCTAGGGAAAACTGGTGATGAAGAGCAATTTATTACATTAAATAGTTTTTGTTTCCTTTGGCAATAAATCTAATCTTTTGGTCAAGAGTCCGTAAAAATGGTTTTCTTTACCTTCCCTTTTTGGTATTTATAGAAAAAACCCCACGCTATATTTCAGCCAAGGTATCAAGGCTAGGATTTTCACTGTACTAGCTAAATTCTCAAATCTTGACTTTTTACACATATATACTTAGTGTAGCATCTCAATTATTTTTTGTTTGGAAAAATGTCTATAATGTTAAATTTAAATGTAGATTAAAGTTCATTTTGTAGACAAATTTATTAACATACAATAGAAATAAATAAAGCGTTAGAGCTAATTGTCACTCAAATACCAGAATTTATTTTTACTCTATTAGGGAGAAAAAACTCATAAAAATAGATATGGACTTGGACAAATGAGGAAGTTTTGGAGTAGGTTTTAAGAAATGTTTTTATGTAATCTAATCAACTATGTAAACTAAGACCTCTTCATTACTTGATAACGCTGTGGCTAACATGCAGAATAATTTACTAAGTTATTTCTGCATTCTTCAGCTAGTCATTATGTAGCCTTGGTTCATGTCTGGATTTTAGTGTATTTCAGTGAGGAGTGAGTAAGGACAAGTAGAAACCCTGTTCTGGGACATAACCACTATTTCCTAGTAGTAAATTCACAATGCTGTCGAAAGGAAGAAGCCCTCTGTGGGTGCAAGATCCCTGTAACAAAGAATCTTGAAGGAGAAGACACAGATAAGATAACAGTTAAAAATTTTAAGGATCCCGAAATAAATATAAAATTTTATTCAGAAGTTATCAAGGCTCATAAGTAAGAATTCCTTTTCCCAACTTCACATCTGCTCACCTTGCTAAATAACCTATTGCTACTTCTAAGGAGTTAGATTTTCATTGTGATTTTTATCAGGCTTTAATTTTTGGTCCAAACTATGTCAGTGAAAACAACAGCAGATGCAGTTCTTGTTGGGTAACAGCATAGACCATTTATACCTTGTAACACCTCATTTATCAGTGAAATTAAGTACTTAAATGTAACAGATTATTTTGTGAGATATTTAAGTAACAGAGTTTTGCCTCATCACTCAGATAAAAAAGCTGATTTTCAGCATGTGGAACTATGGAATCATTACCCTCTTAATAAATTGCAATAGAATAAGGCAAGTACTATAATTATTGCTAAATGGTGAAAAGAAAGAGTCTTTTTTCATAGTTGGTGTCCAGCCACTAACACTTTTATGAAACAATATGGCTATATCATATCTTAGCTTTTTGAAATTGTGAATCTTATGGATATTTAATGATGTTTCACAAAGTCATACAATCTTTTTAAAGGAAAGGAAAGGTAAGATGTTGAAACAGTTGTTGTGGGTATGCAAGATACCTAGAAGTCTTTTGTTTATTTATGAGGGTTGTCTCATCAGAAATTACTTATATACAGCTAGCCTACAATACATGTAAAATATTTAATAATTTCTCTAGGCGAAGAAAAAAGTTTATTTCTGATATAGCAATATTGTAGCAGGCAAGTGAGATGTATACTTCAGGCCCAAGAAAAAGCTTGTATTGTAGTGCTTTTTTCTTCCGGCTGTATTATCTGGCCCAAGAAAAGATTTGCTTCTTATAGAAATTGTGTTTTTTTTTTAAATATCCTCAGATGATCGCAACTAAAATGGTGCTACTATTACTGTAATAGTAGAAAGAGTTGGGACTGTTCAGCCTGGAGAAGAGAAGGCTCTGGGGAGATCTTATAGCGGCCTTCCAGTACCTGAAGGGGCTACAAGGAAGGCTGGGGAGGGACTTTTTACAAAGGCAGGTAGTGACAGAACAAGGGGAAATGGGTTTAAACTGAAAGAGGGAAGGTTTAGATTAGATATTAGGAAGAAATTCTTCACTGTGAGGGTGGTCAGACACTGGAACAAGTTGCCCAGAGAAGCTGTGGATGCCCCCTCCCTGGAAGTGTTTAAGGCCAGGCTGGATGAGGCTTTGAGCAACCTGGTCTAGTGGAAGGTGTCCCTGCTGATGGCAGGGGGGTTGGAACTGGATGATCTTTAAGGTCCCTTCCAACCCCAACCATTCTATGATTCTATAATAAGTATATATAAATAGTATAAGAAAAAAAACCAGAAAAACCCCAAATCCAAGACATCTGTTATTGCCATATCACATTTTACTTCTAATAATTTCAAGATAATGCAAATTACAAAGGCAAGTAAACTCCTAATTTTTAGCAGCCGTATCCTTAGTCTTTCAGTGTAAGTAACATTTTCAGTTTGGCACTGGAAGCAGTGGCAGAACACAGGGTGGCTTGCTAGTCTGCTGCCCCCCTTATTGTCTTAATAAACATTGTGTAATGGAAGATTGCAACATCTGCTTTGTCTAAGGTTGTTTGTTTAGTTAAGATAGTTCTGCAGAACTAGGTTCAGTTTAAAACCAGTTGGGCCAACTTGGCGTATAACTAAATTGCGTGATTTGCATCTTCCATGGTAGAGAGCTAGGTTCTGGGGTGTTCCTATGCCACAGGTTGCTTTGTGCAGCATCTTACGTAATTAGTTGATTTGTTTATAAACTGTGTGGAGTGGAAAGACCCCATTCAGTAAGAGCTGTGAAGTTACAGAGTTTTAAATCTAAGTCTGTTGAAAAATTGAGGTTGAAATAGCTATGCTATGGTACCTAGCCAAAGCTCTTCTTCATGTAAGCCAGAGAGTATTTGGAAAGAATGGGAGTGGAAAAGGAGGGGCAGGGTTAAGGAAAGAGAAGCAGGACTTGCTTTGTTTTTGTCTTGGCTGGAGATGCAGCTCTGTATGTCCCATCCGTAAAAGGTCAATGGAGAGAAACTTGGGAAACTTGAACCTCGTCTATATTGTTAATTATAAAAGCATTTTTTTAAATAACAATAAACATAGAAGTAATTTCAGTATCAGTAAGAGATTTTTTTACCCTCTGATTTGACATGAGGAAGTATTCACGAGTTGTTTTGTCAGAGTGATTCCAAGTGAAGTTCCAGCTGTTTATGTGTAAACTTTTTCAATCTCTTGTATAATTTTCTTTGGCCAGTTTTGTTTTTGCTAGATATGCCTGTGCTTCCAGGGAAATAGCTGACAGGCAGAAACAGGAAATTAAAACAGCTGCTTGACCAAACTCCATTCTCAAATTCACTGAAAATTACTTAAAACTGCTAGACTTCACAACCAGTTTTAGAGCAAGTATTTTTGAGGTCAAAAACCTTCTTAGATAAACCTATGAGGTGACTGTGAATTACAATAAGTAAAGGTGTAAGAAAATAAGGCAAAGTGAAATAACCCTGTAGTGTAATGCTGCCAATATACTAGAGGCTAAATGGCAACTATTTGTTTTATTTCACTATTTTCTTGTCTGGCATTCCAAAGTGGCTAGCTGTGGTCCAGTTTAAGAAGCCCTTGAAAATACTGTCTAGAATTTTGGGTAAGCACATCCACAGGTGGTGTTGATGAGTATGTGGCCTGCAGTCAGTCAGACAAAAAGAAAATGAAGTCAGGTCCCTCGCAAGAAAACAAGACAAAACATCTTAAAATAATAAAAGCAGAATTCCTTCCCCTTTTGCTTTTCAGATTCTTGCTGAGCACTCTCAGTAATGACATTGAAAGTGATTAATCATATCAAGTATTCTGATATATAATGCTTGTGTACATCTGTGTTTCCTTAGCTACAGCTTTAAAAAGCACAATTTCACAAATATTCTTAATACTCTGAAACAGTCTGAGCATAGGCTGCAATAAATGCAAACAAGTGAACTTTTGACATTTCATGTATTTTCAAAATATTTCTGCCTGTTATTGGTATGTAAGTTTTCTTGTAAAAGAGGAGATTTTATCAATAAGGAAGAAATAAATCATACATAAAATAACTGTTTGGTAATCAGATAGCTGGTTTTCACATAAACAGCAAGAAACTGCTGTAAATTAAATGTTGCCTGCTGATACACTTCCTTTTAAAACACAGTAGGAGGGGCATTAGTTAGCATTAAGGCAAACACAATTATCTGCTGACTACATTGTATTAAAAATAGCTAACAGCAATAAGTCTTTGGCTTCTTCCATCACTGCAGGTATATTATAAAATTAGTACATGTAAACATGTTCAACAGCAGTAAAATAATTCTTAATGATTTCCTGTATGCCAGTGTGATTCTTGGCCACAGAAGTAATTTTTAGTTATGAGGAAACATAGTAACCATGTTTAGTATGACCAAGTTAAAATTATCTTATTTTCAGTGGGCACAATGAGAAAATATTTGTAGTGAACATGAAATAAACCAATTTTTTTTTTTTACACGTATGTATATGTATATTAAAATAATGTATTTTCCTCTTACACTTGTCTTATACTCGTGCATGGAGATATGGAAGATGGCTGTGTATGGTCCTTTCTCCCCAGGATCCTGTTGCCTCCAGGTAGAACTCCCACAGCTACTCTAATGCTGTATCTGAGAGAAAGATGAGGAAAAACCAGCCAAACAAAAAATCCATAGCCCTTTCCAGAGAGTTCAGCGTCAGAAACTTTACTTTCTCATGTGGTGTTTTGGAATCATTCTTCCGGAGTGTTCTGCCCAAAAAGGTGAAGATGGCTTTTTTGATTTGTGTGTATAAATAAAATGTTTGCCTTAAGTATTTGCTTTTAATGATGTTTCTGCTAATGTCAGTTATACTATTTACCCAGTAATTTCATATTCAGATACAATTATGTGAATATTATTCCCTTATTTTGAATAAGTGAAAACTCTGCGATAAGTTATGTCCTCACTTAAAGCAAAGAGAGTTAATCTGGACTCAAATCAGTATCAATGAGAGATTTTTTTTTTTTTACTCCTGTATGCTTTGACAACGTGAAACTAATTTTTTATGGTCAAAATTGTAATTTTTCTTACAAATATTTTATCAAATAATAGAAATAATATTGCATAAAGTAATAATATATATGCTAGCTAAATTTTGGGTTTTAGTCATCTCTAAGAGCAATTATTTTAAAAGCTCTGTAACTAATTCTGAGGCATGTTGCAGAGCTGTTTTAAAACAGCTTGTGAGTCATGTAGAGAGAGAAGGAAAAGATACAATGAAAAAAGGTACAAAGTACAGATTTTTCCTGATAACTGATGACTAGAGGCATTTTTGAGATATATTTATTTATAATATTAAAATACAATTTTAAAATTCCTTTGCAATTAATAAAAACAATTTCTAAAAACAAGCTATGTTGCTGAGAACTCCAGGCATTACATAGATGATAAATATTTCCTCCTATGAAGAAATCAATGTATTTTCAATACTAAAATTTGAATCTGTTGTTGGCATACAGAATTTCCAGTCTGTTAAGGGACACAGTGCTACTCATTCTAAACTCACTTGACCCGTCTGAAAAAAGGAAGACAATCCTTGGCCCAGGTGAGTTCTTTTATATATACTATATTAGGAGAACTACTACTCTGTCCACATGTCCAGTTAAGTAGTTCTATTTTATTGTAACTCGTTTGATCAGTGAGAATCGATTGCTTTCATCACTCTGACATGGATCAAGTCGAGAGTGTTACAATTCCAAAGGGCTGCATCCTGCCTGTGCAGAAGTCAGGTGCGTTTTCACACTGTATTGATGTTTCTGCTGCTCTTCTCAGGCAAGACAGGATGCACAGATTGGAATGCTACTGTGTTTGTTGTCTGTAAGCCTTCAAGTGAGCCACCGTATTCTTAATGAAGGTCTTGGGTGTGCTTCTAAGCTCAGACCTTTAGAAAAGAAATCAGAGCTACTCAATTCTGCATCATTGTCTGCCCAAATATTACACCTGAGATCTGCCTTTCTGAGTCTCAACTGCATTCAGTACAAGCTCTGTCTTGTGAATAGGAAATTAATTTAAAGAACTGCAGAGAATAATGATAACTTCTATAGTCTTACTATGTATAGTGCTATGTGGAAATTGTAAACTGTAAGAGTCAAATGAGAATTAAAATCTCTCAACAACATTTTTTGATGACACAGACCTGCTGTTCCAGTGGCACTTATAAACTTAACCGTTGTAGCACACACTGGAATTTAAACACAAATGTAATGTTTAGAATGGAAAAGGTAATGCTCGAGTAGTTCCCACTTTGTACGTGTGCTTCGACCCTTTGACTGCCATGGAAATTTTCTCCTAAGTGTTGGGAATCTGTAGGGATGTGTATTTTGCTGCCTTTTTTATGCCATTTGTTTCTGATTGATTTTGAAGAATGAAATTTCCGTACCTCATGAAGATGTCTCAAGTCTGTTGCAGCATATTTTAAAATACAGCATTATAAGTCAGTGTTTGTTATTCCATATACTTCCTTTTATTTAAAAAATAAATAATTTGGATAATATTCAAATGGCAAATTAACCTTTTTCAGAAAAATCATGCTTGTAACTTGGAACACTTTTTAGACTCCGTTGTGTTCTGTTCCTTTCACGGCCCTTCAACCATTAATACATTTCTTTTGCTGTTCCCTTCTGGGATCAGTACCCCAGGGAAGCCCAGGGTTTGTTATATATATAACTTGATTCCCATTATACTATTTATTATAGGAAGGCCTTGTAAGAGAAATGCTTTTGACATACTTGAGCTCTCTCAGCTCTCCTCTGTTTCTTGTCTTTATTTTCTCATCATGGTTTTTAGGTGAGATACAGCCAAGTTCTGTTTCTTTAATCTACATGTATTAGCATTGAAATGCATCCTCATGCACAGTGCTTGTGGAGCCTCCTGGGCATGTTTTGGAAGTTATTTGCTTTATGTATGTTGTAGGGGCCATTTTTGAGTCAAAATATGCTATCGTGTGAAAGGGATAGGCACTTCCCTTCCCACCGACCCCACCACCTGGGAAGGGGTCATGAATTCATGTGCTTTTTTTTTCTGCAGATATACATGTACTTAAAAAAGCAAGTGGGGAGGGCTGTACAGTGCTTAAGTATTCAGCAAGATCTGGAAGCTTTGCTGATTCTTTTGACAGGGTGGTTTTGTATTTATGTGCAGAGGGAGATCAGACTGAAATTAATACCATTTATAAGGCCATGGGTCATAATCTTTGCTTTAAGAGAAACGTTAGACTTGTGCATTGTCTACTAGTGCGGTGTGATTTGAGGACAATCGTATTGGCCTAAGGCATTTCTGCAGCTGAAATTTAGTGTAAATCTTTTCCAAAATGCACGAACCCAAACGTTCTCTGCTGAGATAGCAAAGAGCACGTATTTGACTAAATTGAACTCAGTAAGTTTATTTTCACATAGTTGAAGTCGCTTGTCCTGAAATCATTTGACTCAAGGCATCATCCAGCAAATGGGGACGGAGCTCAAAAAGGCAAATCTGGAAGTGATGGTCTTTTAGGCTTTACCTACTCATACATTAGGTACAGAGTTTCTGTTAGGATTCTGAATTTGTGACAGAGGAAAACTGTAACAGTGATTGAGTTGTAATAAACTGAAATTATTATAATAGTCTATCCTATGTTAGTAAGGAATAAAATTTTTTGTTCCTTCATTATTTCTCAGTATAAATATACCGTCTCCAAATGTTAAAAGCAAAATTGGGATAAATACTTTGTTATTTACTACTCATGTTGTCTCCTCTGAAAAATTTGGTTTCTTCCAGTGTTTCCTGAAAGGCTTTCTAACAATTAGAAATTTTTCATCAAATTATCTTTGTCTTTTGGATGATTTTGCTATGATGTTACATTCTTTAGAAGATAATCTCCAGATTGTTTTTTCTCTCAGCTTTTTAAAACAGTTCTGTCAAGAATAATTGTACTGGACTTTGTTATTCAGAGACTCATATATCAGACTTTTATCATCTTTCTTGAGCATGTATAGGCAAAAAATTAGGGATAAATTACCTACAATTTGTTTAGAAATTTGACCTCTTCCCACAAACCCTTTTAAAGAACATAGGAGGAGCAGCAGTACCAGAAGGGCCTTTACTCTTATCCTTGGTTCTCACTTGATCACAGTCGGAATATAATCTTGAAATTAAAAATGATGTGTGTAAGTATCAGTCTAGTTTAGTGACTTTCATAAAGCACAAAATGCTGTTCAGTGTCATGAGTGTACTGCATTCACAAGGTGTTACCTCTCTTATTTCTACGCCGTTTTCAATCTCCCATTCAATAATATTTTATTTCAACATATTCTTGCTACAGTTCTGCAGTAGCTGATCTTTATAACTTCAAATGCTTTGAAAGAATTTTGTATTTCAGGGTACTTCTGAGATGCAGGAAAATCTGGGCAAAACCTTTGTGCTTTTATACCACTGCATTTTTTGCCTTTCCTAGTGGCAAAATGACTCTATTATGATAGGATTATCATAGAGTCACAGAATAGTTGTGGTTGCAAGGGGCGTCTGGAGGTCCTCTTGTCCAACCCCCATGCTTTAGCAGAGCCACTCAGAGCTGTTTCCACAGACCATTTCCAGACAGCTTTTGAGTATCTCCAGGATTCCTGATAAATGTTGGGTTTTTTGTGCATAATTTTTCATATGCTAAGAACGGTACTGAAATAATGACAGAATGTAAGAAATGTTGCTTTATTAGGTTTATTTTTTTCACAGAATCGTAGAATGGTTTGAGTTGGAAGAAACCTTTAAATATCATCTAGTCCAAACCCCTGCCATGGCCAGGGACATCTCTCACTAGATCAGGTTGCTCAAAGCCAGATCCTTTGCATTTACTTTATAACATACCTTGGGATTCAGCCATCAAAGAATCAGTTAGGCAACCTGTATCACTCTGCTATCACTGCTCCCCTGCTGAAGGACTCATGTATTGTCCACGTTATCACTGGTTCTTGCAGAAGTAGAATTGTTTGAGCTATTCAAAGGAACAATTAGTTTAACTGAGCATTACATGATGCGATACAATTGCTAACAAGCTTGCTGTTTGTTCAAGGTTAAGGTTGAAAACTGCAGTTGTATTTCTTTTTTTTCTCAGAGAATATTTTTATGGAGATTTTACAGAATTTTAGGTAACTGAAATATGACTGTTCAGATACCTGTTAAAATAAAAACAGACAAGCTTCTCTGATTCTAAACACATCTTAAATTCTCAATGCATTCTAGTAAAATGCTGAACCTTTATATGTTTGGAGCTGATTTACAGAAATTTTTCAGCAGTTAGAAGCTATGTTTCAACTGTATAATCTCGACTACATTCCTTTTTTTATATTAAACAATAATGGGGTTTCGCTGTGCTTTGATCCTCATATATAATCCCTTTTGGTTACCATTAGGTTTAAATTCAGTACTGGAAAATTCAGCTTTGCAAACTCCAAGTTGTCTCTAAGAGTTTTTTCACTTCAAAAATAGTATGTTTGTCCAGAGGAGTATTAGCTGCTACATAGCTTTATAATATGTTAGAGAATATCCAAAGTTTGCTCATTTCACTGTCCTGCAACTAAAATGATACTTAAAAAAGACAAACCTGCAAAATATAATAAAGATCAAAGCACATCTCTTTCCTCCCACACCCAGGAGTAGAGAAGAAAAAGAGAAACGGAGCAAAGTGGATAAAAATGGAATTGAGACAGATAAAATATTAATATTAATTGTGAAGGCTTCCACTTTGCTGTTATACAGGATAAATGGTCTTAATTTTTGAATGAAAAGCATTTCAAAATTATTATTATTAAAGCCTTTAAAATTATTATGCTATTTCTGCAATCATAAAAATAATTATTTTTGAGACTTTTAAAAAATAAAAGTATTACTGAAGTGATTCTTGAAACATTTCTGTTTCTGACAACTGTTGTTACTGAGGTTTTTTAAATTTTCAGATAATTACATATTAATGTTAAGAAATACTTTAAGTAATACATCACCTCATTTAGGTCAGTCTTACAGTAATTTTTATGGCCTCAAGCAAACATAAGTTATCTTTGAGAATACTTCTTTGCTATATTTTGTTTGTGACTAAAAGACAAAAGAACAAAAAAAAGAGCAAAGCAGTAACATAAAATGTGAAAATGAAACTATAAAATATATACATTATTTAAAGTAAAAAGATTCTGTGTTTGAGGAGTGTCTAGCACAATTCTCATCTTTTAAAAGGTTTTGAGAATGACTGCAGGTATCAGAGTCTGGCAAACTTCTCTTCAGTGTTAGAAAACTGAGAGTGTAATTAAGGACAAAATAATGAAACTCTTGGATAAATATATACTGATAAGATCAAACCAGCCTGGTTGCCACAAAAGTAAATCACGCATTCTTGACCTGCTAAATTCTTTGAGTCAACAGTGTACAGTGTATAAAGGGCTTCTTGAGGAAGTAATTCACTTTGATTTTTCAAAAGAATTTCTGATAAAATCTCTCACAAGAAGCTAGCAAGAAAAATAAAGTAGCCATGAGGTAAGGCCAAAATTCTGAGAGGGATTAAAAATGAGTAAGCCAAAATAAACAAGGTTTTAATAAATAGCTTCTTTACAGACTAGAGAGGATTTCTTTGCAGGCAGTATGAAACACTTCAGGAAAAAATAGAGTTTCCTGGTTTTACCCAATAGCTAATAGTTTGCCCTGTTCTAGTAATTATGCTAACTAGATTGGTGATTTCTAAAAAATCTCTCACGATTGCCTTTTCCTCAGAGTTTGCTATGGTAGGAGCACCATTGTGTTTTAGGTACCATTTTATTTTAACCACACCGTTTTCTAATATTGTATCTTCAAAACATCAAATTGTCATTGCTGCAGTCCAGTCCTTCTGACTTTGATGCTTTGTTTTTGTCAGTGTCACTTGATGCAGCTCAAGTCTTTGTGTGGGTGTTTAGTAAATTAGATCAGAAAACCAATCTTGGTCCGAATTAATCCCATATCCCCTCCAGCAAGAAGTTAGTGTTTTGCCAGTTTACTTTACTGATCCAGTTCATCGTGTAGTCACATAAATACATCTGATGACATAAGAGAGGGAATAGAGCAAGGGCAGGAATAATGGCTGCAGGGGATTCCTTCTTTTGATGACAGTTCCTGTTTCTGCAAGCTTCACATTATTTTTGAAGCTGTGGCTATGTCTGAATAGAACAGGTAGCGAAATCAATTATATCCAGTTCAAACTTGAACTCTAGTAATTGCTAGCCCAGATGTAAATATAAATGCTGAGAGATTTGTGATAAATGCAATCATGAGAGATATCCTAAAAGGGTTGCAATAAAGTATGATACATCTTTGAGCTACTGTGATAGTTTCACTGGGCCAGCCCTT
>NW_010302971.1:31874-32127 GCF_000700745.2 Antrostomus carolinensis | reverse complement strand
CATCCTCAAAAATGAATAGTGCCACAGTATCAACACAGAATAGTTCATTCCACAAGCACAGGACAAGTATCTCTGTATCAGGCAGATCAGATGTGCATCACTGTCCTCCAAAACTGAGCAACAACTGGGGGAAAAAAGAAACAAACCAAAAGGCTATCTGTTTTGGCAAGTCACCAGCCTACATACACAGTGCAGGGACAGAACAAGTCGCCAGAGGCAATGTTGGAGAAGAAGGGGAGGCAAGTGTTCTGCA
>NW_010302971.1:17607-31828 GCF_000700745.2 Antrostomus carolinensis | reverse complement strand
TAGCCGCATCTAGTCAGCTCCGCGGCATCTTTAGCTTTTCCTGGTGAAAAACTCCGAATGCCACAGAAATTTTCCCGTATTTTCTTGGTTGTTGTCATCGTTCAGACTAGCCTCTGTGGCTATTTATAAGCATTCATTTTTACCAAATTAAAGAGACAAGTGAATTATTAAGAGTGATGGCTCATGGTAAGAAGGCTGCCAGCAATTTAGTTTTTTAATATAGCGTCATTTTCAAAATATGTCACACACAGATCATGTTCTTTTGGTCTTCTTCCTTTTAGCCTTTCCACAAGATTCTAACACATTTTAAAAGCTGCAGTTATCAAGAGGGTGTTTAATTAAAAGAGCCAAAAGGCATAATGTTCAATTCCCTCATTACTGCTTTGTACCTTTAGTTCTCATGGAAAGACATCCTCAAAAATGAATAGTGCCACAGTATCGACACAGAATAGTTCAGGCCTTTACCTCAAAATCCTCTGCTACTAAGCACATCCAGAGGTTTATTGCCCTGAGCGTAAGGGATTTGCTTGGCTGCAATCATTAAGGATAAACCAACAATGCATATCAACAGTAACAAATCAAATTGCCCATGGTGAGCAACACATTTGCTTCAGTGCTGGAGAAAGAAGAGCATGGCACTTTGCTTGGCAAAACAAAGAACAAGATTCCACTTCCTAAAGTTAAAGTATTGAACTTTATATTATTGATATTATGCTGCATCCCAGTTATTTCATGTCAAACTCCTTAAAGACTCATTTTCCTGCTTCCAGGCACACTCTGCTTAATTCTCCCACTCTGACTTCCAGAGCTTATCTTTGGTACATCAATTCTTACAAGAAATGGTTCTTCAGGACAGCTTAGCTCCTTACTAGCAACTTCACAACTTCATTACCTTTCAGTGACTCTGACAAAAGTACCTACACAGGTCTATAGACAGATCCCAAGCAGAAGTTGAGAAGCAAATTAGAGAGGTCCTACCACATCTCAGTCTCTCAGCGTATTGTCTACTCTAGTGCAAGTCCATCTGTCAACCACTGGTTTGCCTTGGTTGAGAGTGTTTATCCAAACACAAATGCATTCCTAAAGGTCTGTAAAACTCTCCAGATAAGACTTCCATCAAACAAAATCAACTCTCACTGAGTAATTCCTATGTCACTCCCCAATAGTGCATTGCCAATAAAGCTGGAAGCAAGTGCTGTAGAAACTCAAAAGACTTGCTATTAGCATGTCTGATTGCACTTGGAACCTCTCAAGCAATCTCAGGCATCTGTATTTCACTATACAGTTCAGACAGACAAAAGCCAGACATATTACCATTTCTTTTAAAGCGTGAGTTTTATTACAAAAAACTTACTATGCACTACAGGCAGAACTTTCAAATTATACCACGTCCATTTACGTATGTTCCAGATGCTGGCAAGTAGGCAGCATTTTTCTCCCTTATGACTATGCCTTAATTTCATTTCATTCAACTTTCACATGCACTTGTGTGCATGTGAAAGTTGAATACCTAGAATTGGGCAGGATTGTTGGAGAATACCTAGAATTGGGCAGGATTGTTGGAAGAATAAATAAGCTGATCAGAAGGCGTTGCCAAAAAAAAAAAAATGCATTTTTATGCACAGAACACCAAGACTGTGTGTTTGTTACACCAACTATTAACCAATAGTTATGATCTCTTCCAACAGCTTGTTGGCCACTGCTTAATCTCCCTTGTTGTATTTATCACAAATGACTAACCTCTGGTTCCAGTACTGAGATTCCCATTTGTCTACCCGAGAGGCCTAATTCTGTCATAATGAACAAAATAATTAAATTGTCATAATATGGGAAAGATTTGAAAGTATACTTAGATATTTAGGCACCTAAAAGGTTAAGTTCACTCTAAAAGATCCTTGTTTCTACATCTTTCAAGGACTTTGTAAAAATCTCTTCTCATTTAAGTACTATGCACATGTAAGCCTCTGAAAATCTTGCTGCCATCTCAGCCCACTGATCATTCATGACTTCATCTTTACTTTCATGTACAGAATTGCAGAATCACAGAACTGTTTTGGTTGGAAAAGACCTTTAAGATCATCGAGTCCAACTGTAAACCTAACACTGCCAAGTGCCCACCACTAAACCATGTCCCTAAGCACCGTATCAACACATCTTTTAAATACCTCCAGGGAGGTATTACACAAAATGTAATAGTCAAATGTTTTAATTGCTTCATCAGTCACCAGAAGTATTGCTGTCTCAATATAGTTTTTGTCTTTGCTTAGAGAGGTCCAAGTACATACTCCAGTGCCATTGCACAGTGCCAGTGCCTCTTTAAATGTTGAAGCTATGATTCTGGAAGTTGATCTTACCCAAGGGAGCTTCTTGACATACAGTAGAAAGGGACATAGGAAAGCACATGCCTACAAAAGCCACTAAAACAAGACAAGGGAAGATAGCTGTCAATGACTCCCCCAGTACTGAGTCCAACATTTTTGAAAGCCCTTGTATTACGTGCTGTATCCAACTACTTCAGGTACAAACATCCGCTAACGTCCTGCTTTAAAAGCAGTTTTTTTCTGCTTAATCTCTGATGCTGCTTGGAGAAGGAGAACAGGAAGAGTATGCAGCTTCCATAGGCTGCCCTTGCATGACCAAGGAATTTCAACCCACTTCCTCTGGCTGCCTCTTGGTCGTGCCTTGTGTTCACACATATCCCCACAGCACAGCTGCAGCCACAGACAGCTTCCACTTCCAGGCTAATGCTCATACTTGTCCTCAGGGCTAAAATTGTTTCATGTGTTAAGAACAGCAGCAGCTTGTTTGCTTACAGAGCTACTATGAGCTACACTATATCCTGATACAGTGATCTGTAAATATTAAATCATTTACTAATATCAGTCTAAACAGCTTCACAAAAAGCAGCACGTAGGAACTAATATGAACTCTAGCTGTTCTAATAAAGTGTGCGCTGCTTGCACTATTGAAAGCCAGGGAGTAAGGAAATTCAGTAATACAGAAAGCTTTACTCAAGTGTAGAAGTAATTTCTATCAATACCTAAGATGAAAAAATAACAAAAGCAAATCAAGGACTCCGTATCTCAGACAAAATTTTAAATCAAGCACCACACAAAAGATACTTGATATCTTTGTGCTGCAAGGAAAGATTAATATAAATATATGTAAAGCTTTGCATAATTCACTATCTTATGAAGATAGATGCTGAAGCATGCAAAACATCTGATAACTTTTTTGCCTCTGAGGTAATTCATACTTTTTATTTACAGAAATAGCCCTGTAAGTAACTTATTAGCTTTTTTTTTTTTTTAGTAAATTATATTTCTTTATCAGTTTTTACATAACTTATCTTGCTGGTTTATTATTCTGTGGTGTTCATAGAAGTTCAATATCTTAAAACCCACTACAAGAGGTGAAGACTGCACTGAAGCTCCAAATTTAAAAACTTTTCTTAAAGACAAATAAAGTATTTATACTTAGAAAAGAGTGTGGTAGGGTGGGGCAACTCAGGAGAAACAGGCAAAAGCAAACACAGCACTGTGTCATCTTTTTCAACGGATCAAGTTTAACCTGAAGCTGGGATGACAACAAGTCTGATGACCATTGGCCTTCACTGTGAGACTAAACATCCTCTTGCAAATCCATTTGAAATGGATATGTATGGATGCAAAAGACCTCTGAACTCCAAACAGCTTAGTGAACAAAACCAAATTTGTATGTGGAAATAGAGGAAGACAGAGTCACAGAATCTATCTAAAGGAAGACCACCTCTCCAGTACAGAACATAGCACTTCATGGCAACATGTCTGCTTGCAGACAAACCCAGAGTGACTATGCAAACACGGTCCCTTTTACAGTACAGACTATTTATTGGCAGCCGCTGTGGCCGCTGTTTGTCCTTCAGTTTTCACTTCAGTTAGCACAGAGATACACATGACTGATAAAATACTCACCAATGTATCTAGCCTTTTTCTTAAAGTGGGAGTATATAAATACTCCCTTTCTGAGTCACAATAATTACTTCACATCTTATTCTGTTTCCAGTATTTTAAATGCAGTATGTTCTCAATGTAGAAACCCACAAAGAATACACTGTCATGTTTGTTTTGGGTTGCGAAAGTTTTATTGTAACAAGTCTCAGCTTAAAGTATTCTTTGGCATCTTCAGTACAGACCTGGGTGGTGGGAGTTGGTGATTTCCGAAGAGATTAGCACATTAAGGCAAGAACCTCACCTCGTGAACAGTGACTGCAGAGAAATGGTCCCCTACTGAAGCTGAAAATACAAGTTGTTCTGAATTAACTTTGAAAGATTTCATACAGTTAAAAAAGACAAGCGTACTTTGAAATTTGTTCTCACCAATGATCACCAAGTTCTGCAAAAAACACTGTATTTCATGTATAACACAACAATCAGTCTTCACGTTTCCCTGTGTCCAGCTGACTTGCCTGTAACCAAAGACTGAGTCACAACAAATAAAATAGATTATAGTCCAAGTACAGTAGAACCGCTTCTCCTCACTGAAAGCCTCATTGAACAAAAAAGTGTGAGCCAAGTCATTCATTAATATCAAGAGCTCTTCTAGATTTTGAGATCCAACAGGCAGTAAAATACAAGAAACAAAATATTTAGACTATCAGAATAGTGTCTTGGCCCATTGTCTTGTGTTATTTTCCTGTGATTCATAATCTTTAAGACATCTGTTATCTCAAGCTAGCAAAGAAAAGAATCTCAAGGAGGAGGCAAGCAAATTAATCATTTATCATCTGCCCTCTCTCCTCCTGACTGCTTCTCTGCTGATTTCAAATGATACAGGAACGGTTTCTTTATAAAGGGTACCATTGATATCTTCTAATTTTGAACACACATTAACTGATTGCTTTCTTCTACTCATGGCTCCAGATTTCTAGGGTTGTATTGATCTCTTAGTTACCTTGCATATACTCAGATTTCTCACTGTTTTAATCTTTGGTCTACATACATATATCCTTTGTTTTAAATGACTATCATGTGTTCAAAGTGAGAAATAAAGGACTGATAGCATGATCACTCAAATAAATTTTTCAAGACATGCAACTGAAAATGAAATTTCTCCAGTGTGGGAGCTATGTGGTGTTAAAAGAAATACATATAAGCCTCCAAAAGCTTCTTTGTTGAAAGCTGCCAGTTAAAGGATGCAGTGCATAGCGGGACCAGCTGACCACATGACCGCAGTTACTTGAGCCATCTATGCTAGAGATGCTGCTCTAATAGGAGAGCACGGGCAAGAGAGGCAGACACACTTGAGCACTGCTTGACACTGCGTTATAACAATACCTCTTTGACCTTCCGGGCTTGTGATATCTGCTAATCGATCCATGCCCAACATTTACTTGTGTTTGACTTTTTAGCTGAGTTCTCATCCCACCCACAATATACTCCACTCAGCCTTTCCTGATATTTTCTTATCCCTTCCACATTTACCTTTTTCTTCCACGTACAATTACACTTTCTAGAGCATTCCCCTCCAAAAAGGATTTGTAAATATAGAGAAATAAGTATGCATTTTAAGAAACTAGCTTGAGACATAGTGTGGCTTCATTCTTCAACAACTTAAAACTTGTGCCTTGAGCTTTGGCCAGCAACCAGAAAAGCAGGAAAGCAGGGATATCACTGGACCAGGATCTCCAGTTGTTAAGTCATATAGCTAATGTTTTTCTTACTTTTGGGGGGTTTTTTGGTTTTGTTTTTAACTGGGAGGGTGGTCAAACACTGGAGTAAGTTGCCCAGAGAGGTTGTGGAGTCTCCACACTTGGAGTTGTTCAAAACACAACTTGACATGGTCTTGGGCAACTGGCTGTAGGTTGCCCTGCTTGAGTAGGAGGTTGAACTAAACCACCTTCAGAGATGCCTTCCAACCTCAGCTATGCTGCCACTGTATTTTAAGGCTACCCTTTAAACCCCCTATGCCTCATGATTCTGTATTATTTTTCTGTCATTAATCTTCCTTGTCTACAGCTCAACTGGTAAAATCCAACCAAGCTGCTCTGAGGCACTCTCCTTCCTATGAGTCAGCCTCTAACAGGCGAAGATGCTGAGAGTAAAGTATATTATTGCACCTACGTGTGAGCTGTCAGCAAACCCACCGAAACTTGATTTCATATATTTTATGCCTTTCCTTGTTTATAAACCTCATGTTAGTACGACCTATCCTCCAGCTCACCAGGCTGAACTGAACTCCCTTAGGATCTTATCTGCAGTAAACGCCACTTGGGATCAGACAGCAAATACTAGAACTGCAGACTATGAGGACTGGCATTTCACTAGGGAGCTGCAGACAGCCTCTCCTTAGCACTCTTCATTCCTCTCTTGCTTTTTAACCAGTAAGATTTCCATTTAGGTAACTGAAATACAAGGAGAAATGGTGTCTTCATCAGTATACTAAAATGTTCGGGTTTTTAACCTTTTTATTCTTAATCTCAAAGAGAAATCAGGGAGATAAAACTTCAGTATTTTTGCTCCTCTTTGTATATTGACAAAGGTGGCATAAGATCAGTGAACAAAAGAATTGTTTTCTATGCTTAGAAACATGCAAAACTTTCATGTATACCTGCATATTATTAAATTACTTAAGCTTTGCATGGGAACAGGGGAACCAAAAGTTGTATCATAAGCAGCAGAATTAATGAAGCTCAAGTGCACATGAGTCGGCAATGTGCGCTCGCAGCCCAGAAGGCCAAACTGTATCCTGTGCTGCTGCATCAAGAGAAGCGTGGCCAGCAGGCCGAGGGAGGTGATTCTGCCCCTCTACTCCGCTCTCGTAAGGCCCCACCTGGAGTGCTGTGTCCAGTTCTGGAGCCCCCAACATAAGAAAAACATGGAGCAGTTAGAACGAGTCCAGAGGAGGCCACCAGGATGATCTGAGGGCTGGAGCACCTCTCCTATGAGGACAGGCTGAGAGAGCTGGGGCTGTTCAGCCTGGAGAAGAGAAGGCTCTGGGGAGATCTTATAGCGGCTTCCAGTACCTGAAGGGGCCTACAAGAAAGCTGGGGAGGGACTTTTTACAAGGGCAGGTAGCGATAGAACAAGGGGAAATGGCTTTAAGCTGAAAGAGGGGAGGTTTAGATTAGATATTAGGAAGAAGTTCTTCACTGTGAGGGTGTTCAGACACTGGACCAGGTTGCCCAGAGAAGTTGTGGATGCCCCCTCCCTGGAAGTGTTCAAGGCCAGGGTGGATGAGGCTTTGAGCAACCTGGGCTAGTGGAAGGTGTCCCTGCTTATGGCAGAGGGGTTGGAACTAGATGATCTTTAAGGTCTCTTTCAAACCTAACCAGTCTATGATTCTATGATAAGCTTAGAGAACCATGGATTTGCATCCAGCACCTTCTATTCACCTCAACCTCTCCTCATCCCCACCACCCCTTCCCCAGCTTCCACTTGCATCCTATACCTGCATGGCTGGGAAAGTGATAGTAGATGCTGTGACTGCTACAGAGCAACACAGGTAATGACTGACTGGCCAGCACATCTGTGTGTCTGGGCCACTGGCTGCTGCCTCTCAAAATTAAGGTTTTCATTCAGTTAAGAGCGCTAATTTGTGTCATATTCCTCTATTCAGCTTTCAATTTAAAAGAGATATTATGTTCCTATAAATGTATTAAATACCTCTTATGTCAGCTCTAGCTGGTACTGTCCAGAGGGTTCAAAAAAAATCAAGGGGAAGAGGGGAAATGAACAGATGCTCTCCAACAAGATTTGTTCCATTAGGAAATTGGAATAAAACTCCTAGTAGCAAAGGCATCCAGACTGTCAGAGGACGACACTTGCTTTGCTCTATGATTCCCTCGTATGCAAACCAGTATTTGAGCCCAGTTCCTTTGCACTAAACTAAGAAAGACGGTTGGGGCACATGCCAGTCACTTACTACAGACGGCTCCCCTGGAGTGGCACCTGGTACAGCAACATGGGGGCTACATTCCCTGTCTCCCTGAACCCCATCTGACTCCTGGGAGCTTCATCAAGGGCGGATAGCTTGAAGGGGGAAGTAAACTTCTTACCTCTTTCTTCCTTTACATAGGCCTGTAGGGCAAATGGCAATCTTCTCTGAACACAGAGATGTTAGCAGAACCAATTTTAGACTTTAAATAAATTTGATTCAGCAAATGACATCAGAGCCTTCACATTCTGAAATCAGTTCTATGATACGTTCCCTATAGGATCTAAAAAAGGAAGTTTTCATGAAGATATATGGCATCTATGAAGAATCTCTTTATGACAAATTTGTCTTTTTCTCTCGAAGGACTCAGTTAAATTTTTCTTTCAAAAGCAGTTCTGTCTACCACACTACATTTTGGGTTTTAAGAGCTAGACAAGAAGAGTAAGGAAGAACATAAAATCCTCACAGCTTTCTGTATTGTGTGCAAATCATTTGTCTGCTTTCCCTGAATTTATTAAAAACATATTCTCCAGTGTAGTAGTAGTAGTAGTTTTTCTAGGTTAGGTAGTATTTATATAGTATAGTATTTATACTGAAAAGCTTAGGTGGAAATCTAATGTAATCTTTAGTATCTTACATAATGAGATAGCTACTAAATAGCTGTCTCATTTACACCAGGGACTGCAAAGGCCAGAAAGCGTCTACTCCCACATTAAATATCCTGTGGTCCCAAAGATACTGCAGCTTGCAATATGTTTCTAAATAAACTTAAAATAACCACTTGAGCAGTGTGCCACTCTTGTATTAAGCAATGAATTTCACAATGCAAATAGTGGGGAAGGCCCAGAACACAGCAAAGGCAGATAGTTCAGACAAACTTATGCCCTGGATTTTAAACACTCTGCCCCCTTCCCAACATAGTCAGTTCACACTGGTATCCCCAGTTTTTTTGCACAGAACTTCCTACAACCTGACTGCAGAACATGTGCTTGTTGGGTTTTGTGTCGTCTTACTAAAACCTTGTCTGCCTTTTAAGTTCCATAATCCTATTTTCTACATGTGGTATGGTAACTTCCCATATGAAATTCAAAATAGTAAGTGATTAACAAATTAACATTCTGTCTCCTAGTCAAGGGATCTACTGTCAACCATCTTTCTAACGATCTTCACCTTACCTTGTATTTTCAGCTTTTTGCTAGTTTTCAGTGGGTTTTAAATCAGACACTGAAAGATTTCTGTACAGAAATAACTACATTATACCAAATGCCAACTTCCAAGCTGTACGTAACTTCCCATCAAAAACCTCTGTTGCTTTGCTTGCTGCAAGTCCCTCATCCAGTAGTTAACCCAGATTTCCCCCCTCCATGATATATCTGGGCATGTCATACTCGCGTGACTCTTCACCCTAATAACCCTTCGGCTCTGCCTCTATGGTCACAATCATTTCCACTTCTGACAACGTGCTGTGAGTAGTGATGACTTCACGTCAGTTCTGACCTGTGCAAGGATGAAATTTCCTGCCAAACTAACTAATTCCTGGAATCCAGTTGCACAGCTCTCCTAACTCTATCCATGGATGCACCTGCACCCAAGATCCCCTACTGAACCTATCACCAAACCTTTCCTTAATACTTACCTTTTTTCCCCACTGCAGCATTCACACAAACTATTTCCAACCCTGTGTCTTAGCACTGGGCTACCTCTACAAACTTTCACCAGGACGCTGCCTAGGACTCCTTAGTGCCATGTCAATCACCATGCTAGAACTCTCCAAGTTGAACTGAGCAATTTCTTCTCTTTTACTGTCCATCTTTTTTTTTTTTTTTTCCCTTTTTTTTTTTTTTTTTTACACTATTTTCCTTAAACAAGAGTTTTCCAGACTTCTGACATCAGGTAAGGCGAGCAGGCTGGTTTCATACCTTGTCTTCTTGGTGGCCCTTTCGATGGCATCTGTACACTCATCACTACTTGTCTGCCAACTCTCTCCTTCTGAATCAAACAGTCTATTACTGAACTATTGTGTCAGCTGTTATGTTGATGCATTTGTGCAATAATGTTACTTTGTGAAAAAACATTTGTGAAAACAATACGTTTATTTGTGAAAATAAAAGCAATAAGAAAGTGCTCAAAATGCACTTCATGCATTTGAAAGCACTTTTCGGGTTTACTGTTTTTCTGACATGATATGTTTCCATTTTTAGTGGGTTTTTCATACAATGTATAGAATATCAGCTTGCATAGAAATAAAAATGTAAGTGGAGGACTACTCAAGCTGACAGGGCAACCGAGGTACACATTGAAATAAACTCCCTCACCTTAAAATAATAATAATAAAAAAATCTGTCTAGGTTTAAAGTTTGTAATGTCTTAACATCTTTTTTAGTTTTGCTGGGATAAACACTATTTTTTCCTAAAAATAGCTGTCAAGTTCCTCTTGTCTTTTCCATTACACTTGCTACATGAATGAGTTGTTATTTCCTCAAAGTTAAAAACTGTGAATAAATAGGGCTATGGCTCCAGTCAGCTGTAATGAAATCAGTCTCCAAAATGGTTCTGTGGTTACAAGATGAAGAGCGGGGAGGGGAGAAAGGTTCTGTATACAACTGCAATGCTGTTTTTTGGGGGGATAGTGACCAAATCATATAGCTCCCCAACACAAGAGAAAAGCGAAGAGCAACACTGACCATTCAAACTGACAAGACAGCATGTCTGTTTTCTTTAGCAGTTGATTTAACCAAATGGTCATGAACCAACTTTGAAAACGTTTGACAAACCATCACTCTCTCATAGCACTTTCAGAATGATTTTCATCTGCAACTAAATAACAGGCAGCACTGCTGCTCCCCCTGCTCCTCCCTGCTCCTGCAACACTCCTGGCCGGCCGGTCAGATCAAGTGCTCGTGCAGCAGTGTGAGGACACAAACAATGAACTGACTTGCTATTAAAACAACCTCTGCATTTTTCTTGCTAATTTACTGTTAATCTCGACCACTCTCCTCATCTGTCCCACCATGCAGCCAAACATCTGTACCAGAACACAGGAAGAAGAAAAACAGGAAAGATGGCTCTTTTTTTTTTGTGGCAGTCCTAGCTTAACATCTTTTTGAAACAACAGCCTCAGGCTAACCTTTCAACAAATATTACCTCAATTTTCCGCTACTCTGTTTGCTCAATAGGTGCCAGGTATGTGAGTGAATCTTTTTGTTTTCCTTAGGTCACTGGAGCTTTTTTTTATTTAAATAATTTCCTGGACACTTCCTGACCTCTTATGAATGCCCAGAAGTAACCATGACCCATGTGATTTAGGATAACACTATGCTGAGTCAGCAGCCTAACAGAGAATTCCTGGGCCTGACAAAATACAAAGTCTTATGACTGCACTTGCACGAATGAAGCAATAAAGGCTGACATTGCATCTGGCAGCTTTTGCAGAGCTAGATACCAGACTATATAGATGAGGGACATCTGGAATCCAGCAGGAGTCTAACAGAAGTCTACACAAGGTACACGTGGTACTAAATCAAGTAGGGAAATACAAAAATAAAGCATTTAAAGTTATTTGAAATGAATGGAATGTCTGGTACTAATTACTGAAGCTTGTGTGAGGGTACTTTAATTGGTTTTTTTACCACTGAAATATCCCCAATGAATGCATGACAGAGGATGACAGCCAACAGGAAAATACAGAATCACAGAATCATTGAGGTTGGAAAAGACCTCTAAGGTCATCCAGTCCAACTGCCAACTCATCACCACCATGCCCACTAAACTGTATCTCTGAGTGCTACATCTTCACATTTCTTGAACACCTCCAGGCATGGTGACTCCACCACTTCCCTGGGCAGCCTGTTCCAATGTCTGACTACTCTTTCAGAGAAGAAATTTTTCCTAATATCCAACCTAAACCTCCCCCAGGGCAACTTGAGGCCATTACCTCTTGTTCTGTCACTGGTTACTTGGGAGAAGAAACCAACACCCACCTCGCTACAACCTCCTTTCAGGTAGTTTTAGACAGTGATAAGGTCTCCCCTCAGCTTCCTCTTCTCCAGACTAAACTATCCCAGTTCCTTCAGCTGCTCCTCATAAGAGCTGTGCTCCAGACTCTTCACCAGCTTCGTTGCCCTTTGGACACACTCCAGCACCAAAATGTCTTTCCTGTAGTGAGGGGCCCAAAACTGAACTCTACTTGAGGTGTGGTCTCATCAGTGCTGAGTACAGGGGGACGATCACCTCCCTAGGCCTGCCGGCCACACTGTTTCTGATACATAAAAATTGCTGCTTAAATGTATATGATGGCTTAAATTCAAGCTACTGGACAGCTAGGACACTACTGTATCCTGTTTGACCACTAAACACAGTGTTATCCCTGTCATCTACTGTAACACACTACTCAAAAAATCTGAGCAACGTTTATACAGTGCCAGGCTGAGCACTGTACAGTAAAAAGCTGAAGAAATCAGGTCCCTAGAGAAAACAGTATCAGGAACAGATTCTGGAGCAGCCAAGTGTTTCTGGGGGGAAGCAGGTATATCCAGGGCTGCCACTGGTAGCCTGGGGTTCTTGCAGATGCCAGTGCTCTCTGAAATAGTCTGTGGAGTAGAGTGGTAGACTTATGGAGATGCAGCCCCAGCAGATGCTATAGTAACAGCTGAAACCATGAGAGGCTTCACTAGGTCAATGCAGCCCAGGCAGAGGACCATGCTAGTGGTACTACACCCTTGCTGACTTCAAAACTCATTTCCAGCTAATCTGAGTATTTGCAGGGAGGTAACTCTCAACACGAGGACCTCCGCACAGCCTCCACTTCAGTTTCTAAATAAAGTCGGCGCTGAAGTTAGGAAATAACAGCCCTTGCTGTGTGACAGAAAGTAACAATCCCTCCTATTGCAATCTTGCGCTTGGGCCAAGAATCAGCAATCAGACATTTGTCAGCACTTCCACGTTTCACTCCCTTGTCAAGCACAACCACCCTACCAATAAGCTTGGAAACTAACCATCACCAGCAACATGCTTTGAATCTTTAAAGAGGATGGTATTACAAAATAATAGCAAGCAAGAAACAGGCACAACCATGTAGTGATAACTGAAAAGGGAACGCAGAATGGTATAGAACTACTGCAAACAGCAGGTGCATTTTAACTGCAAAACAACACTAGAAAGCATAAAAATATGGTAAACAGTACAACACATCACAATGCACCACTAACAATTTTCCATGCTGTGAGTACCTTGATAATGATGGAGTAGACTGTAAAGGAGGAAATTCTGAAATAAGATAAAACATGCACGAAGTGTTCCATGAATAAAATTTGGGAAACTTCATGCCAGGGGAAACAAGAACTATACTTCTGCAGCCACAGTATCTTGTTACTCAAGTCACTGCACCTACATAATATGGGAATCCGAAAACTGAAAGCCTACACAGTTAATAATGCTATCCTGTCAGAATAATCCAAGCCATGCATTACTGACACTGTCTGATACCTCTGCTTGTTTTTCAAATCTAGTTATAGCAAAGCAAACTTCTCTAACTTCAGAGGCTTTTAACCAGATGAATCGAAGTATTTCACACTGCGTGTGGAAAATAATTAAAATGAACACAGTGACAGGTTCATTCCAGACATGTCACTTTACCAGAAGGAAGTTTTTAAAGCCTGCATCAATTTCTGGAAGTAAAATGTTTCATAGAATCTATCACAGATCATAAACCAGCAGAAACAGTGTGCTTTATGGGCAATACTTTCATATAGTTTCTTGTCAGATGCAACTAACAGCAAAGGTTTGCTTAAAGCACTCTAGATGTTGCATACATGCATGTGGGAAAGGGGGTAGGGCAAGAGAACAGGTGAAAAATACCTGTGCAAAGCACATTCAGAGTTAAATCCCCCCACAGACACACACTCCTAATCAAATCCCAGACTGGCAGCTGGTTGACAGAGGTCCCTCTTCCCCCACCAGTGTACTTCTAAGTTCAACTCTCTGCTCAGCTCTCCTACACCATCGAGGCAGTGATGACCCTTCCTACTAGCAGTGTCGGTTCGTTTTTGCTGTGTACATTATTGCCACTGTCTGCAGAAGTTTATCCCAGCTTGGGCTTACAAATATCATTCCATCATAAGAGGAAGCTCTTGACTAATGACTGTAGTTCCCTTCTGGTCCAAGTAGGCACAAGTCAAAAAGTTTCCTGCACTGAAGGGATTCAACAGCAGCAGAACGAGTCACTCTATCACAGAATCACAGAATGGTAGGGGTTGGAAGGGACCTCAGGAGATCATCTAGTCCAACCCCCCTGCCAAAGCAGGTTCCC
>NW_010302971.1:0-17499 GCF_000700745.2 Antrostomus carolinensis | reverse complement strand
GAAGTTTTTCCTTAGGTTCGTCTGGAACTTTTGGTGTTCCAGTTTGTGCCCATTGCCCCTTGTCCTGTCACCAGCCACCACTGAAAAGATCCCAGCTCCATCCATTTGGCCCCCACATTTCAGATATTTATAGACATTGATAAGGTCCCCTCTCAGTCTTCTCTTCTCCAGGCTGAAGAGTCCCAGCTCTCGCAGCCTCTCCTCGTAAGGCAGAAAGCACAAGTATATGGAGCTGGTTTTAAAAAATTACAACCATAGAAAAAAGTAAAAAGGCATATATTTACATTAAACTTTCACACAGATCCAAAAATCATATTTACAGATGAGTGCTTACTGGGTTAAGAACAAACTATCAGACCAATCACTTGTACCAGTTATTTATGTCTTTAATTCATGTCACATGATACTGCAATTTGACGGAGATCCAAAGGAACTGTTGACAGGCACTGCTTCTCACCTACAACACCAAAAATCATTCAAAGGCTTTTATGGTTGTCACAGGAGCCAGAAACCTCCAACTGCCTCAGTACACTGACTAGTGACACAACTTACCATAGCACGGCTGGCTCTTACCACTAACTACATGTGATGGGGGAAAGACAACAACAGCTTCACAGCCCTGATGCCAGCCCAGCAGAGAAGGCCAGTGCCCATTCCCTGTCCCCATAAAAGCAACACAGCACCATCCCAGCCACCATCCAAGCAACCAAAGGAAAAGCAGCGCTGAACTAAGGACCTGCCTGTCAGTGTGAGAGCATGCTGACATGGGCATATTTAACTTAGCAGTTACAAATTCACCACGATTAACTCCAGGAACGACAAGACAAGGATTCTTCACCCAGTTTAAAGTACACTGGCAAAGTTTCAGAGCACATGGAAAAGGTATTAGCTTGCACAGTCAAAGTATACTCTCTTGACTTAAAATTTTCATTCCAGATAGGGCTGTGTTTTTATATTCCATGACAGTATCCCTGCATTGCTCCTTTGCTTTCATTGTCTCTACCACATAATAGGAAGTTTGACTCCCTCCTATCACAGCTGCCAGATATGAGGCAGAGATAACCCCAGGTAGGCACTGGGAAATGTACAGTAACCCCAATGGCTCATGCCAAGGCTCACTTTCAGATGAGCCACCCTGCTCGTCTTCTGCCATTCCTTAATCACAGAAAGCTGTTAAAGGGAGACAGGGGAGAAAGGCTGGTCTGCTAATTTTCAAATCAAGTTAGCCATGCTGTTCCTCAAAATCCCACACCACCTAGATGAAAGGCTAAGGGAGACAGACACAGACAGCTACCGTCAGGCAGCAGAAGGTCAGGGACAGACCTCAAAGGCGGCTGGGCCTCACTAGGTGCCAAGTGACTTATCCTACAGCAGCGAGAAAGAGGGAACTGCTGGCAGCAGGGAGACACTTCTCTGCAGAAGCTTGTGAAAAAATAAACAGTCTTCTTTGTCATGGGGAAGCTTAGTTTTAAGAAAAGAGGAAGCTTCAAATTTTTGCTCTTGCTGTTACTCTAACAAGAATGGCTCCAGCATTTAGTAGTACTTTATTTTTTTTAGCTTGTGTTAAAGGAGATTTCACTATAACCACTAATAGAAAACCATTTTGCACCTGAGTTTGACAACACATTGGCTCTTGACTACTACCTTCTGGCATCTTATTCATCAGCTACAAAATTAGCTATACTCCATGCACATTAAGTGTCCCCTCACTTTTACTATTGTGAATTGTTTTTCATCAGAAGAATCATGAAACTAAAATGCTAGAAAGAATCATCATTTTTCCATGTATCCTCTACAGATTGCATGTATAAATAATATACTGTTTTGAATAATCAAAGGGGAACTTTAGCAAGTAGAGATCTTTCCTCCAGCAAGGGACAGAGTCCTTCTTGCCTGCCTCTAGAAAAAAAAATAATTGTTAAACCAGTACAAATCACACACACCACCCACACCCTCCAAGTTTCTTTCTGCTGCCACCCACAAGTCCAGTGTCTTTTTCTGCCTCTCTGCACTGAAAGCAGTGCCTTTCAGTGTGGTGTAGCTTGCCTGAGAGTAAAAACTATCCAAGCATTTATTTTGAAGAGACAGTACTTTTAAAGGAAATGTGTATTATCTGGGACAGTACTTATGCATATGCATACATGGTATTTAAACTCAAAGAATAAATATTTTGCTGAATTCAAGTTTCCTGTGCCATTAATTTTTTATGTCTCATTTTGGGTTTGTGTCATATGTTGTACGCATATTTTAACCTTAATAAGCTGAGAAGTATGTTCTTGTGTATATTTGTGTAAACTGTATATTGATTATATACCAATTAGCTCATCTTAAAAATGAAAATATTTTTTTTTCATGCTAGCTATAATTTCTTCTGAAGTTGGCAGTATTTGCAAGGGAAGACCAAAGCCTGTCTTGTGGAGAAGGTCTGAATATATAAACAGCAGAAAGATAATCCAACCAAAAGACAGATTAATGCCTTCCAACTTCCTGTGTTTGAAAGGAAAACCAAAGCTGAGTGTACTGAGGGTCAGACACCTCATCAAGCACAACTGGTACGTGACAAAGGCGGTCGTTTGCACTACGTTTAGTAATAAACGTTTTTATGAAGGAAATTTTGAGGTTTGCCTTTCTGTTGAATAATATGACCAGAATCATAGCTTACATATATTACTTAATATAAAACTCAGAGTCGACACACTCATATGCTGAGTCTCCATCAGCTTGTCTGTTTAATAAATGGGGTGTCTTTTTGTACCCAAATAATCATAAAACTATTGAACCAAATGATGAAATCTTTTTCTTGTAAAATACTTTTCCCATTTCTCTAATTTACAAAAAATAGTCTTACATCTCACTTTTGTATATAACAGACTTGTTATTTATTCATAACATTAACTTATTATATCATCAAACCTACTTTCACAAAACTCTCCCTTTCAGGATAGCTTGCAAATTCTCTTTATTATTTAAATGTAGGCGGAAGGTAAATAAATAATCAAGAGAACTTGAAAAAAACATTTCCTTGCTTTCAGTGTTTGGCTCTGATTAAGAACATGTAACACAAGATGAGCTGTTCCAGATTTGCTGGCTTGAATAACCTCAGTGCAGACTGCATTTACAGTTTATATAAAACAAATACATCTGGCAAGGCAATGTATCTTTTCCTCAAGTATTTGTACTTGTATAACAATTGTTGCTAGTTTACTTACAAAATACACCCTATCAACTCCAGTTTTGCAATTTGGCCTATGCAAGTGGGCTCCTATTCCCAGATACACAAAACAGCACAATGAATCGGATACTCAAAAATAGGATACTCAAAAATCAGAACAAAACTATCCAAAAATAAGCCACAGCCATTTAACACTTAAGCTTATTGCATACAAGTTTCCATTTTGTCCCTTTATACCTGGATGAAGACCATATTGGATTTAGGACAGCTCTGAAACAGTTGCACAACTTCAGATCTGTTTTTAGATTTTGAAAGTTAACTTAAAAGGAATTTCACCATGTTGGAAAATCTTTTTTTTTTTTTTTTTAAATTTGTTTCAGTGTTTTCCTGTTCCAAGACCTGACTGTAATTTTCTTACGTTGTAAGAACAATAGCAATAATTTTGCTTTTTTTCAAGCAGTCTGAAAACGCTCTCAGGGAAGAAAAGACTTTCCCAACCTGTTATTACCAGGGTGCAACAATGCCAATTCTAAACAGAGAAAAGGAATTTTAAATATTTCTTTTTAAATCAGCTTTACAGAAATTTTAGAAAAATAGATCTATATGCCAATCAAAAATTCTGGAACAGTGAAAAGATATACTAGAAGACCCACACCTGGCAAGGAAAGGATTTACTTGGTATATGAACTGTAGGAAGAAGCAAAAGAATGATCCCTCACAGGTTCTGGCAAAGGATATTCAAGTCAACCACAGCTGACATTCATGCAGCGTCAGGCACGTTAGTGCCACAGTCTTGTTCCCTAGACAGGGACTAATAATGCAGCACCTAAAGCACCCATCAAAACTGCCCTAGAGCTGCTGCAGCCCTGGGAACTGTCAGGGAAAGCACAGGGACTTAATGTTTCCCTAACCCCATCTCTACATTTGAGAAAATGGTCCTTTTCTTTGAGTCTTTCAGAGGAGAAGCATGAACTCACAGGTACAACTCAGGTTTTGCCAACAGGCAGCCTGAGGCAGACACCCCTGAAGTACCTGGAAGTTATGAATAATTTTGGATATGCCACTGCAATAAATCAGAAAAAACCTCTGCCCATCTGAAAAATGAATACACATTAGGATATGTGACCCTGCAAATTCAAATGTGGTAATGCAGCCAGCAGAGCTGAAGTGATTTAACAAAAGCTGCACAGCAACTCTGTGGGAGACCTAGAAAATAAACACATTATTTCTGAGGTGTAGCCCGAACTTCTAGATCATACAACCCTGTAAAGAGAGGAAATCCCTGTAAAGAGAGGAAATCCCTACAAATACCAACTCTTGCAAATACATCAAGGACAAGTGTAAAAGTTTCCTAAATTACGTTCACCACAGCAGTCATTTCTACTGTATGTTTCCACTGGGTCACTATAATTTGTGGTCAGCAAGGAACATTAAAGGATGAGAAATGTTCTGGTTTTACTGCCCTGAGTGAAAAGCAGACAAAATCAAATCCTTCCATCTTCTCCTGGTCTTTATAATAAAAACCTCAATGATTCATGCATGGTAATCTACAACTAATAATACCACAATCAATTGCTACCTTCACTACATAATGGAAGTACTGACCCAGGTAGGCTACTATGAGTGGTGTTATTACCAACTTTAAATTGTTCCTAGATTACATCTGTAATCCAAAGAAGTAATGTCCATTACTTATTTGATGAAAAAAAAACCCTTACAAGAGGCATTTGAATTTTACACTGATTTTACTATAAGAAACCTTAATTTCAACACAGTGCTTGGAAATAATTAGCATGAACAAACAAGATATAAAGATAGATTCTAAATACCTTTTTTATTTTAAATATCTTTTTTTATTCCATTATTTTACTCTTAACTACTTAAGACATTTCTTACAAATAATATAGCTATTTTCCTTGAATACCATTGTTGGACACTCGTCAATATTCCTCAAGGAAAAAGTCTCTACAAGCCAAAAGCCCAAGAGGCCAAGATTCTTCTGCACAAAATATAAATGCCTGCTAAAGTGCTGCCACTTAAATTAGGCCAACCAAGTTAAGTAGTAAAACTATGCAATGTAACACCACAGCGCTAGAAAAGTGCTTATCATCATCTTGGTAACAGAAACAATGCACCACCACAGAATGCTTCACTCCTACATCACTGGATCTGCTCCTAAGTTCCAAGTAGCAAGATTACATTGCCCAAGCAAATAAATAATACTGCCTACTATTTTCACTGCTGAACAGTGGCTGAAGACCTTTAGACACATCCCTCTCCTCCTCACTTCCTAAGAACAAGGAGAAAAAAAGAAGTACCTCTTTCAGGTCAGGTCACATTCTGTGATGAGTAAACAGATTGAGGTAGGGTTTAATGAAAATCACAGCACAAGGACACTTGAAGAAAAGAATCCTTGTGGCATTTAGGGTTCACTCTTCAGTAAAATATTGCAACATTTTGTAAAGGAGATTTGCCACATAGAAGACTCTTTACCACTGAACACAACAGTAACTACTTGCTTAGCTGTCCTTCCTTAAATAAGGCCACTTTGACACCACGCTCAAATTGACCCCAGAAAAAAAAGAGGAGAAGCTCTCTTAATCATGTTACACTCTATGCATCCTCAGTTGTACTGCTAGAGTGAGTATGGCATGCTGCAATTACTTGCTCTGCAGCAATGGAAACATCCATGGAGAAGCAGCCAAAATGAAAAATTTACTAACCCTGACGCTATGTAGGGGTAGCCATCAGAAGCGCAGTCCTCACCAGTGAAATCCAATGCAGTAACTTCCTAATACGAAATCTGCTATTTCCAAACCTAATCCCTTCCTTAAGCTACAGATCTTGTGTCAGTCTTTGCTTCTCTCCTTTCAATAAATACGAAGTTTTGTATCCTCTACCTACAGACAGAAAAAGAGAACTTCCTTTATCTTCTGAATCCTTTAAAGCTTCCAAGCCAGAGGGAAGAAGGAGGAGGAGAAAGTCTGTGCTCTAAGTATCATATTTGGAGTGTTATCCCCTTGTGACTGAACCAAATCTTTGCATCTGCCACAGCTATTAGCCTTCTCCAAATAGCAGCTGAAGCAATATGGAACAGACTTGGTCCCTAGATAATTTCCCAACTACTCATATGGTTTTGTACAGCAGCCATGAAAAAGAATAATTCTTGGTAATTTAATTCTGCTGTTGCTTGAAAAACCTATGACCCAAAGCAGAATTGTTAGACATGTCTCCAGATTCAGGATGATATTGCAAACTCAAAAGACAAAGCTTTCTGAGATTTATGTCCATTTTTTTCTTTCAGAGGATACCACTCCTTGCAAAAGAGGTGGAGATTACTCCCCCTCACATTTTAAAGGAACTCATACATTTTGCAGAAATTATTAAACTTTCCTCACTTGCAGTTGCAAGCCTTGGGTTTAAGACCTCTAGTCAAACTGCCAGCTCAAATACAGTACTTGCTGATAATATGGAAGAGGAAATTTCCATATGCATTGTCTTAACAGTATAGAAGACGTGAAAATGGAAATTACATTACAGCAATGATTAATGACAGCAGATTACTCTGTATAAGACAGTAAGCAAGAAACTGTTCAGTGAATTCTCCAGAAAAAATACAGCCCATCTCTTACACACAGCCAACTGTCCTCCCACAAACAAAGAGGAGCATAAACATAACCTAAAGAAAAATCCAGCTTTTATATTGACAATTTTTCATTTTGTTCTGATATTTCTGAGAGCAGGACAGGGAGCTAGGGCAAGAAACAGAAGATCTGGAGGTTTTCATCTTAGCAACTCAAAAACATACATAGGAATCCGCATGGGGAATCAAGCCAGACATGAAGAGCACACGTTCCAGTCTGGAACAGAAGACAGTGACAGACACTTCCCAGGAAACTAATGTGTTAAGCTTTATGTCTTCCACTTCCCCCCGCCAAAGTTCTCTGTCAGTAACCAGTCTCTGTCCCAGATAGAACATGAATACGTGAATGTGGACTGACATCACTGTGAAAAAAACCTTCATATATGCAAGCTGTCAGTTCCTTACTTTAATAAGCTTTAGTAATCTCCTCATACGGCTTTCCTTAATTAAATGTATCTAGGAAGGATTTCTTTAAGACAAAAGGGATGTCTGTGCAAATTAATGTGGAAATATTAGACATAATACATGCATCCATATGCTGCTCTAAGAGGACAATGAGATTTTTTTTTTAAGTCCTGCTATGCCTCTACAGTTAAATAGACTCTATTTCTAGAAACAAAGAAGGTTTACATTTTGTTCTTTTAAAGGTCTGAATTTAATCTCCATTTAAGCTTCCATATACTGTACCTTTTCTGTTGGTTCTAATAATTGTCTCAGACAATAGTAAAGGGCTTCCATTGGAAACTTCATTTATAGGCTTCTCTGGTGGTTTGTTGGCAGTATTTTCTTTCTTCATGTCCTTCTTTATTTCCTGCAGAAGAAAAGGCAGGCAGAGAGGGAGAAGAAAAAAGAAGAAACAGTTAAAAAAATGTATTACAGAATAGTCTATATCTCAAGCTCCCAAGATTTCTTAAAACTTGTATGTACACACCCCTGCCTGTTTTAATGCTACTTTAAGGACTCTTGATAAGTTTAAATGCCGCAAAATGAAAATAATTTTCATTAACTCTTCTAACTGATACTATTTTTTTCTTCTTTTCAAAAGAGGTCAATTCCTTAATTATGTGTGAAAATTATAGGACAGCTTTGCAAATCTCTTACTAAAGATCACCAAAGCTGACAGGTGTGGAGGGGGAAGACTTCTCAGTTTATCCATCCATTAGTTGTACATCTGATGCTCAGGGCAGAACTGGGTTCAGTGCAGCTAAGCCTGTTTCCCCTCTGTCGAGAAGCCCACAGAAACAACCACCATAGCAGGAAGAAAAATATTAACTAGGAAAATATGACAAATGTTACCATAATTGGCAGAAGCATATAGAGAGCCTGCTGTCAGAGCCATTGCTAACACTAACACGTTTTGCAGCTGACTACCTTTTAAGGTGATCAACTTCTTTGGCAGCACACAGAGGAAAAAATATATGGTGGAGTTTCATGAAAGTAAACCCACAGAAAACAACTTCTGAAGACTGCACAACTAATGCTTGTGAAGATGTACAATACCTCTCTACCAGCTTCTTAGGCAGACTTCAAAGGCCTACCTGCTTAGCTGTCTATACCTACTTTGCCAAAGCATCCAAAATATCATAGTCTTTCATATATCCTATCTTGAAACATCACTGAGGTAGACAAGTAGTGTCACTCCCACTTTATAGACAGGGAACTGATGCATTAAAGAGGCTGAACAATTTGCTTATAATCATGTACTACAAAATAAGGAAAAAATAAAGTTAAGTTTTGGCTCCAAGCTTTGTCCTAAGTCAGAATTGCAGAGCCACTTGGGCTGGGAGGGACCTCAGCAGGTCTCTACTCCAATCTCTGGCTCAAAGTAGGGTCACCTCTCAGGTCAGACCTCAGACTAGGCTGTTCAAGGCTTTGCTCAGTTGGGTCTTGAAAACCTCCAAGGACAGAGACCGTACAACCTCACAGGCAACCTGCTCCACTGCTTGACTGCCCTTATAGTGACAAAAATTTTCCTTATACCCAGCCTGAAACTTTTATTTTCAAGTCCCGTCTGCTCTCTCCTGTCCGCCCCACCAGGCACCGCTGCGAAGGGCCTGGCTCTGTCTTCTGGATAACCTCCCTGTGTGTATTGCAAGGTCCCCCCCAAAGCTGTCTTTTCTCCAGGCTGAACAATCCCACCTCCCTCATCATCTCCTCAGGGGCATGTGCTCCAGCTCCCACAGCCACAACTTACAGCACTTTATCCATGTCTTCCTTTTTTACTGGTGGACTAAAACTGGGATGCTGGATTATGGATGTGGACTAATGAGTGTCAGATAAAGGAGGATTATTGCTTCTCTCAATGTGCAAGCTGTTAATGCAGCCCAGGACACTGTTGGCTGTGTTTGATGCCAGGGTGACTGGCTCATGTTCAGCTTGCTATCCACCAGGACCCACAAGTCCTTTTCAGCAGAGCTGCTCCCAAACCCACCAGGCCCCAGCCTGTATGTCTGCCAGCAATTCCTCCTTCCCAGGGACAGGAACTGACATTTGACCTTGATGGATTTCATAAGGTTCCTGTCTGGATCCTCTGAACAGCAGCCCTGCTTTCAAGCAGGTCAACTGCCCCCTTCGATTTGGTGTCATCTGCAAATTTTATGAGATCTTCTACATTGAGCAGGCATCGGGGACAGATGACGGCTTCAGACAAACTCTTCCCCTTGTAAAAAACCTCCAACTCTCATCCACCCTTTCAACTCTCATCCATTCACTGCCCTCTTCTACATCCCAGTGCAGAAGCAACCTTCACCATCCACCCCACAGCACGGTCCCACACACAGGAAATACTGTTGATCTTATTTAGGTTTCCAGCATATCAGACATGAGCACTGAACCATAGAAAGCAAATTTCTGTTTGAAGTTTATGAAGTTGTTATCCGAAAACAGCATCAACCAAAACAACAATTTCCAAGTCACTCTCGATAAGATGCACTTTAAACCTCAATTTCATAATTCTTTTTTAAACTTTTATGTCCCCAATCCAATTGGTATTTCAAAGCTGAACTATTAGCTACACAACATTAATGCAGTCTTCTGTATCTGCACAAGGCACTTACTGTGTATCAGTATTCCATTAGCAGAGATAAGTTTTATAAACTGCTGCCGTACAATGAATCTTTCATCTAGTGCCATCACACAGGTAAAATAGGATCTAAAACGCAACACATCACAGTAACCATCGTAACTGAAATAACAAATGTGAATGAATATGTGTATGGAAGGTGAATGTGTCTGTGTGATAGATGCTGCTGCCGTTAGAAGAAAAAATATTGCACAGTTCTGGTATAAAAGTGAACCACATGATAATTTAAGAACACTGCATTTAGAAGAAAATGTTATAGCACTTTCTAAAAAAATGGACGAGACTGATACATACATTATTCCACGAGCTTTTTTCACAGCCTTAAAAATTAAAATATATAATAAATGAGTCCACTCAAAGCTTGTTGCATTGAAGCTTTAGATTCATTGTGCAGCTAGGTGACAAACTCACTGTGTATTAAAAAATAATCTACAGTTTAAACAGAATTTGTGAGTCAAACAGCACTCTCATGTGAACAGGACCACAAGACAACAGCCTACAGAGACCCCAACTTGCCAGAACTCATTTCCTGCGTGTAATTAGTGTGTTATTTTCCGTTCTTTATGTCAGAATGTAATTAAATCCTCAACCCACAAATTCTGAAACAATACAATGGTTTTTATTTTTAAAATCATAGAATGTATTGGGTTGGAAGGGACCATCCTCAAAGGCCATCTAGTCCAACCCCCCTCCAGTGAGCAGGGACATCTTTACTAGAGCAGGTTGCTCAGAGCCCCATCCAGCCTGACCTTAAATATCTCCAGGGATGAGGCCTCCACTACCACTCTGGGCAACCTGTTCCAATGATCTACCACCCTCATACTGAAAAACTTTTTCCTAATATCCAACCTAAATCTACCCTTTTCTAGTTTAAAACCACTACCCCTCGTCCTATTGCTACATGCCCTTGTGAACAGTTCCTCCCCAGATTTCTTATAGGTGCCTTTCAGGTACTGGAAGGCCGCTGTAAGGTCCCCCTGGAGCCTTCTCTCCTCCAGGCTGAACAGCCCCAACTCTCTCAGCCTCTCTTCATGGGAGAGGTGCTCCAGCCCTTTGATCATTTTTGTGGCTCTCCTCTGGATCCGCTCCAGCAGGTACACATCCTTCTCATGTTGAGGGCTCCAGAACTGGACGCCGTATTCCAGGTGGGGTCCCACCAGAGCGGAGTAGAGGGGCACAATCACCTCCCTCGACCTGCTGGCCACGCTTCCTTTGATGCAGCCCAGGATGCGGTTGACCTTCTGGGCTGCAGATGCACATTAGTGGCTCATGTCCAGCTTTTCAGCCACCAGTACCCCCACGTCCTTTTCCTCAGGGCTGCTCTCCAGCACATCATTTTCTAGCCTGTACTGATAACAAGGATTGTCCTGACCCAGGTGCAGGACCCTGCACTTGGCCTTGTTGAACCTCATGAGGTCCACCCGGGCCCACTTTTCCAGCCTGTCCAGGTCCCTCTGGATGGCATCTCATCCCTCTGGCACATTGACTGCAAAAAATTGTCACTTTCAAAGTTGAAAAATCCTATTTGCAACTTCAAAAGTAACATAAAAAATTGTCTGCTGTAAGAGAAAGCAGTGCTGCACCCTCATGTCTCCAGATGCATGACTCGGGTGCCTTTGCTGCGGCTAACATCTTTTTGAGGAAGCCTTGTTTTGCTCCCCAAAAAATTAACAGGAATACAACAGGCCAACTCTCAAACATTAGCCTCTGTTTGTAGAGTGGGAAGTCTTACACTTCCTTTCTTGTCCACTATTCATGGAAAAAAGACACATATGCAGAGTTCCCACTAAGCTGAAATTCACATAGAAGGTACAGCACCTTGCAGCCAACAAAATCATCTAAGGATTACTCTTTTTCTGCCTTTCTAGCACTGGTTCGGGCTACTTTTCATCACTGTTTCCTTTGGTGCTCATAAGAAGGGTCATAATTTTTTATAGCTACTGTCCACCGTAATATGACTTATGATCAGCCCCAGCAGCATGAAATTACAGATCCGGGAGGTAACTGATAGGAAAAGTAGACAATTCTCTAAAAAGTGAAACAGAAATCAAGCAAAAGCCAAGCCAGTCCTAACTCAGCTAAAAATCTTATCATACTTAGCAACATCAGATGGGAAGCCCATATCTAAATAGCTCAGCACACATTCTGCAGTACAGAAGTTACACCAGCTTTAAGCTGCCTGTGCATCTTCTCAATTCCTGGTCTTAAGTCTACAGCACAAGACTTAAAAACATACAAATAAAACCAAAGCCCCACATCTTAAGCAGCCTCAGTGCTGCAGCCTGCAGCAAACATCAGTGTCAATATCACATCCTCTGTCCTCAACTCTCTCTCTCTAGTATTTTCTTTCTGCCTCTGTGCTGTCTTCTACACTGCTCACCCTTGGGGACTTTAGGATTTTAGCACTTTTCTTCAGCTGGTCCCATCCATGACTGTCTGTTTCACTACTAACACACCTCCTGGTCCACACCGCCTAGCACTCTCCCACGCAATGCCTGGGCATGGCTCAGCAAATAAGCCAGCCCACAGGCCGTTCCCAACAGGCTATGTGGAAGAGGCGAGCCTGCAGAGCAAGGGCAGGACAGATGATTTTGCCATGTGAGTTGAGCTGTGCCTCTTATCCTCAGGCCAAAGAAAGGGACTCTAGTGCTGTTAAATTCAGAAATCTTCACATAGCCCTTTATATCTATCTCAACTCTTACCTGCTGTAAAAAAAATAGGTTATTACTCTAAAACACTATAATGCCCTTCTGAAAACTGCATTTCTGCTTGAAAAATTGAGTGAAAACAAGCAGAAATGACTCTCAATTCCAGTACCAAGTTTGCAAGACAAACGTCCATGGAAAGAGCCCTACAGAGAGTCTCAGGAGCAAGGGCTTGAAGTGCTCCCGACTGCAGTGCTTGGTTCTTCATCCCACTGCATTCCTCTGCTACTACGATGCTTCTGCAGAATGAGCAGCTCACTCATGTGGCCCACCTGCAAAGAGGCAGGCTTTCGCCCTGCTAACAGCCTCAAAAATCTCTCTAAACCTCATCATTGGTACTATTTGATACTTGATTTTGGGGCAGTGCCTGGTATAAATTTCATGGGTCAAAATGCTGCATTTTTCCTAGCCCACACAAAGATAATTGCAGGCTATTAGCAGATCATTTTCAGGGGGCTATGCCTCAGGAGCCCAGCCTTTAACTAAATGACCTCACGTTTCAACCACTAAATCTAAACCAGGCCCTCTTGACACCACAAATTTTAAGATAGTTTCTACCTCCTGTGTATGTGGGTTTCAGAGTGATTCCAATATGATAAATAATTCTTGTTGGGAAGAGGCATCCTTGATCTGAGAAATACTGAAAAAAGTCACTGTGAACTTTAAAAATAAACTTAAAGCCTAATTTGATGGAATATTACAATTTCTAAGATATTAGGGGAAGGAAAACATATTTTAGAGTATTCTGAAGGTCCTTACACTTTGTACACCCTTTTAATATCTAAAAAATTTACCTTTTTTTGTAACTAGGCTTCAATCATATTGCATAGATACCAACAGCCAAATCAACATGAAAAGATTGTTTTCTTCTAGCAAACTTTGAAATACGGTTTCTCCAAAGAAACACAAAATCCTAGATGTTAGTTGAGCTGGTTTTATTTGGATCTTCTCTAATGTATTCCTGCATCACTATGAGCCACAGAAAATGTGTAAGACATTTTCCATAAGCTTGGGAAGCTTTAGAACATGACAAAACTAACAAGCAACAAATTAATTAGTGTGATGAAACTCCATCACACAGCAAAATACAATATATTCAAGTGTACCTGTACCCTATTAAATGGGTATTTCAACCTATAAAAACTAGAAATTAAGCATCTTTTTAAAGTCAGAAACTTACTCATTGACATGACACATGCCTTATCAAGCTGGAGAGAGACAAAAAGAGTGGTTAAGGGTTTTCAAAGAGAAAGGTCTGGCTCACCTGCCATTTTTCTGTTGTTGTGTGCCAGACCTAGCTTTATTTTCAGAATTTCATCATTCATTACCTTTCAAGGAATAAGTATATTCTATCTGTGTGCCCACATGCTTAAGTTTGTGCTCATCTATCAAAAACCTTCCTTTAATTTATAGCAAATGCTTGAATTAGGTCAGCCACAAAAGTTAATGCCTGTTACCAATTCTGAAGGAAAGTACAAGAACTTCTGCTATTTTCACTACACTAAAGACTGAAGATTTTTTTACTCTAGTAGTTCTGACCTTTACAAGAAACTCAACTGAAAACATCTGAGGAAACTGCTGCAACCCTTTCCACAACCGTAAATGCAATGAAACGTTATTCTGTGCTGCTGCAGGTATGAAATGATGCAGCCAACATTTCACTCCTCATAGTTGGGAGCCATTAAAAATTATGAGAAAAATCACTGTCATTACAAGGTGATTCGTCTATGGCTTCCATGTGCAAAGGGAAAAACAGTCCTTGCATAGTGGAAGCAAGAGGCTTAATCAAAATCAAAGCTTTTTGAAAAAAAAAAAACCCACATGCATACTGAAAGAGTTAAAAGTTGAGAAATAATGAGTCTTTCACAATTCAAAATATACAGCCTGTACATTGCTTGAAGTCAAATATGAAAGCAGGAATAAGAACCCAGAATAATATGTAGCCTGGGGGAAACCACACAACACATTTGAATTATCACAAGATGACCATGGAAACGTCAGGAGCGCTCTGACCCCCTCTGAGATACAGGCTACTTTGCCTTTAATTTCTTTTCTCAAAAAACATACTTTACATTTCAACTGCCACCATGATTTCCTGAAAACAATGTCTGCAACTTCAAACAATATATGAATTCAGTTACCCATTTATATTAAACCATCAAATATAACTCTGCTGCAGAGTGCATCAATGCAATATTTAGTCCTCCTGAGTAATTTCCTGTGACATTTTCACTAAAACTGGTTAGGAGTTATAGAATAATTATAAACGTGCTTAGATATAAATGCAACTCTGATATTGTCAAGACTGTTGTAGTTCTACTGTGAAATAAGCAACGTATCTGGAAGCAAAGTTGGAACAAACCTTCCCAGCAATTGAACTAGCATCAATGTGAAAATTATTTCCAGTCAGAAAGATGGTGGCAGCACTAAAACCCAGTATGCCTTCATAGCACTGGCCTTAAGCTCCATAAAAAGCAAAACAACGATGTTTCAGAGACAATAAAGAAACCATCTAGCTTTTATTTTTCTGGCTTCCACATCACTTGAGATTCACTAGTCCTTGACTTCTCCCTTCTAGGGCAATTATCAGCTCCAAGACACAGAGGCAGAACATGGGACTTTCAAGCATCATGATCAAGACTGAGATCTCTCCATTAGCTGGTTGGGACAGGAGGCACTTATTAGTGGCTCTGTCAGCAAGTAGAGCAGGAAGGACAGTTTGGAGAGCACAGTTCCCCAGCAGTCAGCCCCAGCTTGTAACAACTGCACAGACCTCACACTGCTATTGCACACATCATCTGAGCTCATGACAAAAGTTAAATTCTTCTTTCACTACAGCAGGACACCACGTTCTCTCTCCTCCTTCACTACCATTTCATCCCAAGTTTATAGGAAACACGTTCCCAACTGCCTGTCAGGCATGTGACAATCTTTGGAAAAAATAAAATAGGGTTACAGCTCATGAGCTTACTGGTTTGTGCTTGTGCTGCCTAGTTCTGGGGTTACTTCGAAACCACAGCCTGCTAAGCCTGTCTCAAAGAGTTCTTTGGTTTCTGCATCTAGCCTTCAAAATCAAGTCTATTTCTGTGGCTCACATGACTTCTATCTGATTTATGGCTTGATAGAGAAAAGCATTATTTGTTTACCAAGTTTTACATGCTGAACAGCACATCTATTCCAGCAGTAACAGTAACAGGACACAGAACAAAGCATGTTAAGGATGATGGCTCTGATGTGCCTTACCCTCCTTTTTTTTACTTGTTGTGTTACACAAAAAAGATGCAATCTTCTGTTTTGCTCTCTCCCAGTACAAATAAACTCTTGAATGCCATCCACGTACAGTCAGAAGTGCTGCTTGCATGGCTGCTCAGGTAAGCCCGCAGTGCTGCCCTCGCCTCTCAGACGGAAGGCTTTATGAACACTGCAAAGCTTCCTGTCAGGACACTGCTCAGCTGTTTATCGTACACATCTAGAACTGAACCTGCACAACCATAAATTCATTACACAGCTGCAAGCAAAGGCTTCAAACGCCCATATGTCATGTGCATTGTTGTTGCAGCATTTAAATATTAATTTTATTATTAATTTTATTTATAAACTTTACTTAATGTAGAGACAGTATCTCAAACATCTGGGACAACGTATTGGGTTACATGAAAACATCAATGTAAAAAATGAATAGTTTGCATTTAGTGCAAACAACTTGCAACTAACAAAATTACTATGAAATGACAAAGCAACTGTTGTTATAAAAGAAAATGAACTCCTACATCTAGAATATTCAACATTATCTGCAAAAATACTGTGCCACTGGAGGCACAGTGCAACCAGCTCCTGCTTAAATTGCTGGTAGCTTCTCTGTGATATCTGTCTGAACATTCCCTGTTTATCCCAACCTGAGGTGCTGGTGCTCTCCCTACCACAGCTCTAAGGCTACACTCTGCCACACCTGAATTCCTCTGTTCCTCTCCTATACACCAACACCCAGCATGCCACAGTACACTGAAGCTCTTGTTTTATAGAACCTCCACATTCTTCTTTTTTCGATACAGTTTTGTTACATCTTTTGCACATCCTTCTGGAAACAAAAGGTCTTCTGGATAGGGTATGCACTCCTGCATATGTAGAAAGCCTCGTGCTTTCAGAAAGCTGAGTACATGTTTTATAAGAAAACTGATGAAACTCTCAGATTTTTAAGTCTTATGCAACCTTTCAGCTCTGTTTTTATATGAACACGAGTGTCTTTTTTCCTGCATCTATTCAGGTCAAGAAAATCTCCTTGTTCCATGCCCTTAGCCTCAGACTTCATTCTTCAGTTCAAAAGGAGACAGCTCATATTCACCTATACCATTCAGGTTTTTAAAAAAATTATCAAAAATTAAAAAAAAAAAGAATAAAAGAAAGGAGAAAGAAAAAAAGGAAGATACTATGAGAAACAACAGGAATACAACAGAAAGAAAAGTGGGGAGCACGTTTTTAAAAATGTATATCAAATATAAACCACCAGCTGTCTCAGAGAAAGTCAGGAGAAAAAAGGAGTACATTCCCTGCTCATTGTGATTTTGGTTTCTGGAGATACGCTTGGCTACAGCAGTGATTAGCTTCGCTACCACCAGAACAAACAATTCATTACATCTTAATGCACTTAATGGACCAAGGCTGAAAATGATAATTAGAGCAATAAAAAAAGGCAAGTAGGAAAAAGATGCTATGCTGGGTGCTAGATGCCATTCCACGCCACTTGATTCATCCTGATCCCAACATTGGCATGCTGAGGAGGGGACAGTGGTCCAGGCCTGATGCTCTGTTCCTGATCTCCTCTCTAGCAGGTACTGCAACAGCACCTATGGATCCCACACTGTCATGGCATAAAAAAAACCCCGAATCACAGAATGTT